>NW_009716562.1:0-440 GCF_000703405.1 Apaloderma vittatum
TCCCCAGCACCCAAGAGAAGACGATGCTCCAGCCCCGCTGTGCCCACGTGCAGGCGCCGCCGCCCCGACTCACGGCGTCAGACCCAGAAGCCCGGCAGCCGGCCTCGGAAACACCGTGCGTGCAGCAGGGTGCCCAAACCAAAGTCTGGGAGCAACAGCTTCAGCCAGGAGGGGCTGGGGCCGTCCCGTGAGTCCCTGTCTCCTGAGACCAGCAGCCCCGGCCCCAGCAGCCAGGCAGCATTGGAGCAAGCTCTGGAATCACCAGCTCCAGCGATCAGCAGCCCCATCACGGGCCGGCGGCGGCCATGGGGCTCCTCCTCCAACTCCCCAGCACACAAGAGAAGACGATGCTCCACCCCTACTGTGCCCGTGTGCAGGCGCCGCCACCGCCCCCGTTTGCAGCGTCGAGGCCAGAAGCCCAACAGGCTGGGTTTGGGCCA
>NW_009716562.1:860-1112 GCF_000703405.1 Apaloderma vittatum
CGCAGTGGTTCTTGCCGTGCCCCGGGGAAGCCCGGGGTGGCGGGGGACAGCATGAGCGTTCCCGTTGCCTGCCCAGCCCCTCACCCTCACTTTCCTTTCTCCTGCAGGCATTGCTGCTCTCCCGCAGACCCCAGCTCAACGCCAGCCCTCCCTGTTCAGGAGGGCGCTCCGGGCTCTGTGCCGGGCTTTCCGCTATGTCTGCAGCTCAGGGCAGCGAGAGCAGGAGCACCCTGAGCCAGACCCCAGCCGAGA
>NW_009716562.1:1149-2408 GCF_000703405.1 Apaloderma vittatum
GGGAGGCGCTCGAGAGACGGGGCAGCACCCCAGGCATTCAGCTGCCTTGAGGATGACATGTTACCAGCCTCCGCTGGGCCACAGTGCTTTCTGAGGCCAATAAAAGTTGACAATTTTCCCCCAGTCCTCAACTGTGCTTGGTTTATCTCAGGAGAGAGATGGGTGCAGAAACTGGAGGAAGGGCACTGAAGGTGCGCTGGCCACGGATCCTCCCCTCTGCTCAGTCCCACGGCCAGGGCTGATCCCAGAGGGACTTGAGCCCGTCTGGCACTGCGGGCCCTGGGGAGAGCCCCACTGGCTCTGGCCAGTCTCC
Organism: Apaloderma vittatum; assembly: GCF_000703405.1. Classification (NCBI taxonomy): domain Eukaryota; kingdom Metazoa; phylum Chordata; class Aves; order Trogoniformes; family Trogonidae; genus Apaloderma; species Apaloderma vittatum. Next base: position 1,463 of record NW_009716562.1, read on the forward strand.
AGCACGTCCCTGGGAATGACGTCCAGGAGCCAGCAACGGGTGCTGGCAGCCCCAAAGGATATTTAGGATGGATTACTGGAGTTGCTCTTCAGTTACAGAAAACATTCTGAATAATCTGTCTACAGAGAGATTATGGGGGAAAGTCCTTCCAAATGGGTTTGTGGCATTTGCAGAGTCATGTGCTGGAGGATTTCTCATCCTTTGTAGATAATTCAAGCTAAGAGTCCTACGCCGCAGACATGCCTAAAATCTTTCAAAAAGTTGGGGTAGGAGTGAGGGGGGGATCTCAAAAAAAATTGAGGCTCTGGTTGAAGCTCCGTCGTCACCATCACGTTGAGTCTCTCCTTCAGTCCAGGGCTGGTTTATAGGTGGAGAGAGAAGACATGGAAGAAGAGGAAAAATGGAGAAACAGAAAAGAGTATGTAAGAAAGATTTTTTTTTTTAAGTTAAAGATTATTGCAGTAATTCATCAATCAGAATGCTGATTAGAATACTAGCTGTTTTATTTACATCTTCTCTTCTGGGTTTTGCTGATCTAGAATTGTAGGGGAGTTGGGGAAGAGCTGTTGCTGCACTGAGTTGAGCAGTCGAGTTGTGCGCTGTAACAGCCTCGCTCTGAAATGTCGTTTTGTGCAGTCGTCTGATGCTGGCTGCAACATGCAGGCTCTCAAAGCAGTCAGCAATTTCACAGCTTGCTGTCACGGTCTCTCAGGGTGACTTGCCTCATGCTGAACTAGAAATCGATGCCACAAGGAACTTAAGACACCGGCACATTTGCCAGCTATATCACCTGACAGAGACATCCAAGAAAGCATTCGTGGTCTTAGAGGTGAGAAATGGTTGGGGGCACTTGGGCACAACTGGGATAACTCTTCTCCTGGAGGAGAGCTGCTCGAGCACAGTTTCTAAGGTCCGCCTTCTGGCAGATGAGGCTCATGTGATTTTC
>NW_009716562.1:2504-3008 GCF_000703405.1 Apaloderma vittatum
TGAGGAAGGAGCTGCCTCTGGGAGGAATCGGAATGATACGCTCCAGCTGGGAGCAGAGACACGGATCTGGCTTTGGACGTTGCTTGTGCGGTTTTGTTATTCCCTTTACTCCAGCCTGAGCTGGAGGATCCGTAGGATCGTGTGATGACTTGGGTGGGAAGTGACTTCTAGAGGCTTCTGCTTGAAGCTCCTCCCCAAAGCAGTGTCAGACCAGGCTTCACGGGGCTTTATCCAAATCACCAATTTAGGGAGATTTTGGGGAATGAGACACCAATTTAGGATTTGGGGTTCAGAAAAAGAAATTTAGGGACCTTTGAGGGCCAGACACACCCATGTCAGGGATGATCTGACCCTTCAGAACACCTGTTCAGGGAGTTCCCGGGGCACTGTGCTCTGCACGGGGGCCTTGACTCAGCAGCATGAAGCAACGGGAGAAAGGCAACAAGGAAAGGGCCCAGAGGTGACCCCTTCCTCCCCCAGGACACCGGTGGAGAGCTCGCCAGT
>NW_009716563.1:0-351 GCF_000703405.1 Apaloderma vittatum
TACAGTGCTTTTAGATGTTTCTCCTAGCTAACCTCTTTGCTAAAACAAACTCAATAGGAAAGCTACTACAATTACTTATTAAATACCAGTGGTTCAAGAAATAGGCACTATTTAACACTTGTGGTTAGAGAGGCATGCTAAATCTCAAGTCCCTCTCAACAGTTCTCCCCACACAATCACCCAAACCATAATTTATCAGGGAACCTGACCAGTCAGTTACTTTGTGAGTGGCCAGGAGAGAAAGATGCAGAGGAGTCTACATACATCCTTGGCAGCAGTAATTTCCAAACAGGTCACAGTTTTGATAGTTCATGGACCACAAAACTTATGAAGTATCTGTTGGATGGCCCT
>NW_009716563.1:493-801 GCF_000703405.1 Apaloderma vittatum
CACAGTTGGAGAAATGGACATTTTTGATCCGTTGGAGATGTAAACCCACCTCTTATCCTAAACATAAATGTTAGAAATCAAAACTACTGGCATGCTCAAGTCATCTTAAATTACATGGAAGTTTTATCAAGCAAGACCTACACAAAACTGACTTCAGCACATAAGACTAGCGTGAAAAAAAAGCTACGCATGGAAGCAATCTGCAACTGACCTCCAACTCCCATTCCCTGCGGGACAATTATCAAAACATTTTTATTAGTTTCATATAACCACCAACTTGTAGCTTTTTTAATCAGTGAGTGCAGGAG
>NW_009716564.1:0-16083 GCF_000703405.1 Apaloderma vittatum
TTCGTCTCTCAAGGAAAAGCTTGCACGGTGGCTTGTCCCCAGGTGAATGCATCGGTGTCAGGGGAGGAATGAAAACCCGTTCTGGGCCTTAGGGTATTTAGGTGCTGCCACGGCAGATGGAGGTTTTGCTGGCGTTGCACCGTTCTGTCAGGAATGACAGCTCCTCTCCCGAGCAGGGCATTCATTTTGTTTCTGTCGTCGGCCCTTTCTGGAAGCCGTGTTTCTGTGGGTAGAGGCTTCTCCAGACCTGGAGTGCGTAACGTCAAATACTGAAATAGATTATCAATACGTTATGCATGTGATCAGTACTATACAGTGTGGGGTTGTGAGGTTCATCCATGGGTCACTTGCAGTTCAGGGTGTGCTGTTCGGGCCCTAGTGCTTCACCACGCCGTGTGCGAGGCTGTCCCTGCATGAGGGCAGTTGTGATGAATGTCTTGAAGCTGGGACAGGGCGTTTTACTGTCACATCCTGAAGAGTTCTTGTCTGTCTGACCTGTTTCTGTACATTTTTACTAGATATGCTGCTCCAGACCACTTGAAAAGGGGCTTTCCTGGCTGTGACTGCAGTCATTTGGTGTTGGAAAAGAAAGGGAGAAGGGTGGGTGGGCACGGAGCCGATCTGTACCCGGGGGATGCTCGCACTGTGCCCTGTTGCCCAGCGGGGGCTGGCCTTAAGGTCCCCTTCGGCTGCTGCCCTGCCTCCTGAGCTGGCCGCCTGCAGAGAATTCAGTTTTACCCTGACTTTTTTTTTTTTCTTCAGGCAAGTCAGGCAGGATGCAGATGAGGTAATTTAATTATGCCAGCATGTTGAAAGCAGTCTAGTTTTTGGAATGCGCTCTCTCTCGGTCCCAGGTAGCTTTAATCACCCTTAAGTAGATTTGAGAAGATGGCGCCACCAAAAACTTGGCTTTGCCTCATCCAACGTGGTTGTTGGGTGATTTCTGGCAGAGTTAGCATCTGCCCGCTTTTTTTCCCCAGTGAGGAGATCCCTGTGAAAAGCAGAACATTGCTTTAGTAAATGCAGAAATGTATTTAAGTGGACCGTGCTTGTGGTGTGAATTTTCTGGATTTGGGAACGAGCGATTTCTGTTGGTGAGACTATTTCTGCCATCAGTATCAACATCTGTGTGTGCTCATCCACAAAAACATACCTGAACAACTTTTTTTCATCTGTGCAAGGTGATTTCTCATGGATCCTGGTACATTTTCTGCCATTTGGAGGGGATCTTGTCTCTCAGTGGGATCCAAGTGTGGTTTCTCCTGCATTAACGAGTTGGTCAGTCAAGCCTTACGTCCTTATGTGTTTCTGCGTTTTTCTCTAAAAGTAGTGTTTGTTGTGGCTTTTACTTCGGCTAAATGCTGAAGAAGCTATTATTTTTTTTTGCACAAAGTTACTTGGAATGGGATTTTCCTTCAAAACCTTGTGTCTTAAGGTTGTTTGAATTCCTGCAGGCTCCAGTCATCCTTCTTGGTGTCATCTCGTCTTGCCCAATGACACACCTCTGCACAGAGGGGATGCGGAATCATGAGCTTCTGCCTCTCATACACTCCTGCCTGGTTTGCTTGGCAGCAGTCGGGCAGATTGTGTTCGGTATTTGGCGCCTTGTGGTGCCAGAAAGGTGAAACAAGCCGCTGCAGCTCCAGCACAGGTTACAAGGTTGTGAGTCAGATGTGTAGCACTCAGAAACATCCCGAAGCTTTAGAGCTAAACCTTGAAGCTCTGTTCAGAGAGCTGCTATTCCGCTTAGAGGCTTTGAGCTACCCCTCTGTGGAGACGGGCACTGTCACACTGTGCCTGTCGGCAGCTGTTTGCAGGAGGGAGGAAGAGTTATTTATCTGTAAAGGAAGGTTTTTGAGAACCTTTCCATATATACTCACTCCTCCTTTCTGCTTTGAAGAAGTTATGCCTCTAAACGTTAGGATTTCCTCCAAGAATCTGGATATATTTGCCCCCACTGGCTAATGCAGAAGGGAGGGAGTATTGTGGTTGCAACTGCTACTGAAGCATCTTTGACTTAAAAAACTTTTGCCTAGCTGCATCCAAAAATGCCCAGTTCCTGGTATGTAAACCTCCTTCTCCTTTTATGGAACCTATTAAGAAGAGTAGAGTAGCATGTGGAAACCTTACTCTCTCATGCAGTCCTGAAATCTTGGTTTGACCTTACCGCTGAGTTTGCTGATTAATAACTTCTGATCATCACAGGATGTACAAATACACTTCGAACCGTTTCAAGACCCGTGCAGAGCAAGAGGTGAAGAAAGCAGAGCACATGGCGAGGATAGGTGAGTCCCTGGGGTGTGCATGTGTCCTGCTGCCGCTGGAGTGGAGAAGACTGAGAGAGGCTGCCTTGCTGGGTATGGCATGAAACTGTTTGCCTCTGGGATCCTTAGAGTTGCTCAGGAAATCGGTTTGTACAGCGGTTACAGATGACCAGACTCATTCCCGTGCAGTGGAAGGAACATACTTTGTTCCCTACGGCCCCTTGGTCTGGGGAATACATGTAGGGAATAACCCTCAGTCACAGCCGCCTGCCCTTGTTCCACCTGAAGCCTGGCTGAGCTGCTGTCCTGTAACCCCGCAGCCCTGCTTTCGCCTTTTGCTTATCATTAGCTTTTATCATTCATCTTCTGCCCCTTCCCTGTTGAGGCAGTTGTTCAAAAAAGAGATTGTTATTCTGTCGCTTGAATGTAAAGCGATTGGTCGGGGTGCACAAGGGAGTCCTGGTCTGTTCCTTGTGGTTTATTCTGCTTCAACCTTTTGTCTGTCTGGTCTTGCCTTCATATTAAGTCCTGTCGTCCTCAGGAGAAACCCAATTTGCCATTAGTGGATATTCAGCATATGGAAATTACATGGGCCTATAAATATAGCATATAACTTCATTAAATTTACACAAATTTAACATTACAAAGGGACCTCCCTAACCCCTGATGGGGAGATGCTGTAGTCAAGCAAGAAAGCTTGAAGGCATAAGACCTGTGCTCTCGAGCAGGTTTCATAAGCCAGTCAGAGGCACGTGCCCTGCTTAAGCAGTTTTTATCCTGTGCCTCAATCTTCATAGAAGAATTTATTTTTTTAATTGAGTCCTGTAGGCAAAGCACACTTGCATTACCTTTCAAGGAGATGCAAACAGCGTGATTTAGAGAGCTCGCTTGCAGTGCCCTGTGAGGCGTTCATGATGTTTAAAGGTGAGCTTTGTTTGAAGAACACTGTCATTTGGTGTCCCAGTGCTGAGAACAGACACCACTGGCACAGAAACCTAAACTCATTCTGATAAACACAAAAGCTAACGCGCTGCCGCTGGGTGGTGGGTGCTGAGCAAAGGGCTTTGAGCTGAAAACACGTGGTCGTCTTCAGACCGTTTTCTGCAAGATTTGATCGCGTGAAGCCTCTAGGACTGAAACATTCTTATAGCATTAACTTTGGTTTTAGTGGTATGGATCTCATTAATTTCCTTCTAGGAAAATAAATATAACCTGTAACAACCAAGTTCTTTTGTTCTGCTCTTGATGGGAAAGATTCTCATAATCTCCAGCACACTTTTTGTCCTGAGGATGCTCACCGCGTTTAGGAGGGATCTTCACCAGGGAATGTTTTGTAGTTTTCCCTTTGAAAACTAGGGATGGATGCATTGTGAGAAAGGTGATGATAATGGAAAAATAGCTACAGAGGAGAAAGTTAAAAAAAGGAAAAAAAAGGCGTATGAGCAGCTATGACTGTTGGTGACGTGGCTTTGACATACCCAAAAAGAGCCCCGGCCCAGAAGTGAAAGACAGACATTTATTTAAGATGAGGAAAGGCTGCTCCTTGTTCCCTGGAAACTGACTTTCTGCTTCATGTGAGAAGCTCTAGCATCCGGATCCCTGAGTGAGCGGATGGACCCGGGAGAAAAGCACCATTCCTGGGTAAGGTCACTGTGAGAGATCAACAGCTGCTTTCTGGGTGTTTCTGAGCTTAGACTGGATACTGCACCTCGGTATTGCCGTTGCCTGGTCTCAAGAAATCCTCTTACAAAGGTTAAAAAGCGAACAAACAGAAAAGGCGAGGAGTTACGTGGGTGCCCAACCCTGAAAGTCCTTAACGGCTGTGTTCTGCACTGGGTCGTCATCCAGAGCATTTTAGTGTGTCCGGTGACTTGCTTGGCCGTACCGCGGGTCCGCTGTGCCTGCTGTTCCCCGGGAGGACCTGCCTGCAGATCCTGCCTGCTCTGTGCCCCTCGTCCTGCTTCGGGCATTTTTGCCCATTCGGGCCTCAGCCCTTGGACTCCTAACGGAGTTATTCCCTGTCAGCCGTGCCTTCTAGGTGGTCACTGCATTAGTTTAGAGGAGGTGTGACCTGTGCCCTTACGGGCCTCCGCTGTGTTCTTTCCTCTAGACACATCTATATTTAGCCCACCAGCTTCTGCTGTGCAAGGTTTGGTTTAAATGGGTTTAAAAAGTGTTTTAGGCAGTCTCCAAACTCCTGTGTTTTCACATCTGGCCAAGCTGCCTCGTGGTGATGCAGTCGGTCGCACAGTGCAGTCAGCTGCTGTGAACCCAGGGTGTGCTCCTGCGGGAGTCAGTGGAGCAAAACTCAGATGTGGCACTGCATCGAAAGGAAAGGTGATTTTTGTTGTAAGGCTCTAGGGTGACTACCCATTTCATTCCCACACTGGCACGCACCAAAAGCATGCATTTTCGCAAGTAGTGCTCACCTTGTCGTGGAGGATGGTGGATACCAGTTGCCAAACCAGTTACGCCACAGTGTCTGGATTCCTTCTGGCTGGCAGCTGAGTGCTGCTTTGTCAAGAGGCGCTGGGCAGCCTCTAGGGGCCAGGTGCTATCCTGTCATCTTCTTGCGTACCTCATCCTCCGTAAATCTGAGGCAGGGTGGTTCCTCTCTTGACGTTTCCTTGTTCTGGGTGTCTCACAGCTGCAGTTTGCCTCCCTGGTGGAAGAGCAGGGAGGGAGGTGGCTCACAGGATGTGCTGCAACCACACTGCTGCCCTCCTCTTGCAGGGCCCCAGGCCTGCTGCTCGCCGTGGTGTGACACCATTTCCCAGTGCATACTGGTTGTGTTTGGAAATTGTGGGATCACAGGATGGTTTGGGCTGGAAGGGACCTTAACGCACATCTCGTTCCAACCCCTGCCACGGGCAGGGACACCTCTCTCCCACCAGAGCAGGTCACTCAAGCTCTGTCCAACCTGGCCTTGAACACTTCCAGGAAGGGGCTGCCACAGCTTCTCTGGGCAACCTGTGCCAGGGTCTCACCACCCTCACGGTGAAGAATTTCTTCCTAATACCTCCTTGTAACTCCTTTTCAAGCCTGAACTCAGTCTTTATTTTACAAGAGCCTTTCTCTGCCTTCACACATTGAGGCAAAGCAGGTGGGGCCACTTGGATCCTTAATCTTTCCAGTTCCACTCTTGACTTCCTCATGGATCCTTCCTTTAAACAGGCTTTTGCAGAGCTTAGTCCTGCTATTATGCTGTGTTTACTGCGATTTCTGAGCAAGTTTAACATGCTGTGTTAGTGGTGCCTTCTCATATGTAAGACTTTATTTTGTACTCTTTTGTGTCACCCTTGTAGCCTTGTACATGTCAGTCCAGCGAAGGCTCTCTGGAAATCCGTCTCCTCAGGGCAGCGCTTTATGACATGCTCTCTGTACCAGATGGTTGACATCATCATTTTTCCTCTGTTTCAGCGGAGGAGAAGGCTCGTGAGGCAGAGAGTAAAGCCCGTGCCCTTGAGCTGCGCCTAGGAGGAGATCTCACACGGGAGTCCAGGGTGAGCCTTGTGCAGCACCTCATGTTTTAGGCGCCGAGGGGCAGTTCGGAGCGCTGGCAGTGGAGCGGGGCTGGCTGGGCAGCACCTGGTGGGAGCACCTGGTGTGCAGGTTCAGCACATGATGTCTTCAGTGAGCAGGGAGATGCCAGCAGCGTTCGGGCAGCTCTGTGGTCGCATCACCACTAGACGTGCTTCCACATCTCTGTGTGGTTTCCAGCCCAAGTGGGAAGTGAGCTGACATTCCCCTGCCCACAACTTCCAGTATATCCAGAGTGGGAAAGCTGCTCCCAGCCCCCAGGTGCTTTGTTTGATGTCAGCCTCCGCAGAAGAGGCCATGGGAACGTGAGGTATTTGAACTGAAGTAAAATCAGGTGTTCTTCTGCTGTTTCCCATCCCTGCCCGTGCAACTGGCTCTGAAGCATTTGGGCAGGGGCTTTTGGAGAGGGACTGTGTGCTTCCCCGCTCTTGATGGGGACAAGGCTGGGACCCAGCCCGCCGTGGGATGGGAGGAGGGCTCGCAGGGCTGCCAGTGGGGTCAGCAAGTGACACCAGCTTAAAATTGCTGCACGTCCTGTTTGCATCGAACGCAAACAGTGGTATCCAAGTACCCTGTGCCTCCCTTACCTTCTGGTTTTGGTTACCTTAGACATTTAATTATGTTTAGACATTTAATTATGTTTAGACATTTTCTTCCAAGCAACTGTATAGCTGCTTAGTCCACCCAGCGGCAAGTGCTGCCTTAAATGTAAAGGCATAGAGTGTCACCCTCCACCATTTGTGAACGCTTTGCATTTCTTTACACTTCTGAGAGCTTCTTGAAGGGGGAAAACATCATAGAAGTGAGTTGATTTCGTGAGTTTTAAGGGAGCAGTTTGACTGTGTGATGCCTGTCCGCAGGTGACGTTACGGCAGGTCCAGAACTCTGCGATAACCATGCGCCGGGAGGCCGACGTCAAGAAGAGGATCAAGGATGCAAAGCAGCGGTGAGTGCAAGTGCTTCAGAGCTCTCATTTTCCCAGGCTCTTCACTCCACGGGTCTCCTGCTTTGCTGGTGTGGTGGCAGGAGCTCTAAGCTTAAGTTCAGCTCTAAGCTTAAGTAGCTGTGGGCATCCCGTAAGCCCTGGCTGTTAAACGAGGGCACCGGGTTTGCTGCTCTGGTTGCTTCTGCTGCTCCCCTCTTAGTTGCTGACAGACATCGTTGGATTTGGCTTTCTTTCTGTACGTGTTTATGTGCTTTTCCCATGAACTGTTTTTGCTCTTGTTTTTTCATCTGTGGGTAAGATTCAGGAAGGCAAACGTTTCAGCAAGTTACAGTGAAGTGGCTTTTAGAGTTGTGGAAATGGTTTTAGAAAACTTTTGGAGCTCTGCTACAGTCAGTGCTGTGAAACGCCAAGACATTTTTCTAACTTAGCTTTGGCTGCAAATAAATAACTTTGTTGTCAATGTACTCCCAAGACCGTTTCACTTTTTGTATATCTTTTTTTTTTTTCAGATTTGTCGTATGCATTTCACAAATGAAGTCGTAACTAGAAGCAAATACACTTAAAATAAATGCAGAATCTAAGAAAGTCGGGGATTTGTATACACCCAGTCTCCGTTCCCACCTAGTTGATTTGCCTGCTAATTTACGTGGCTGCTTAGGTCAGAAGTATCCCAGACTCATTGCCAGAGATAGAGCTAATGCATCTTAAGATGCTAAAAGTAAATAAATGAATAAATAGAGCTTTAATTTAGAAGTGCTAGGGCTGTGATCTGAAGAATGCAGAAACTCTTGGGAGAAGCTATTTTCTTCATTGCCATGTACTTTTCCACGTAGAGATTGTCTTTTAGTTCATGGTGTTGATGACATAAGCGCACAAAGTAAAACTTCGTGGATGGTTTTCTGGCCTTCCTGCCAACAGCCAAAATACTTCTTACTTTCAAAAAGCTGAACAACAATGAAAGAACTTGCACAATTCAAGTTTGTTTGAGAATTTCTCTTTGCCCTTCAGAGACTAGCTGGAAACGAGAGATTCCAGGTTTTCTTCAGCAGTTCTTTCTGTCTGAATCTAAGAAGGTTTGTAGGCCACAAAATGCGAACCAGCTGTCACGCCGAACACGGTGTGTGTGGAACGGAATGCTTCTGCGTGGCAGCTTTGGGTCACCCCTTCTGTCCGGTTTTCCTCGGAGGTGGGATCTTTTTACTTCCTTTCAACCCTTTTACCTTCCGACACCCCAGCGTGTCACACGAGCTCCAGCAGTGACCTCGGTCACTCCAGGGGCCAGGAGCAGCCCGAGCCCTTCTGCCTCCCAGCCCTGGCAGTGCTGCAGACACCAGCGTTACCCCCAGCAGCAGGCTCTGTCGCCCGGACACGCTGCGCCCTTCCCGAAGTGCCGCCTCTGGGCAGAGACTGAGCTGGGGAGTGAAAATCACCGCACGGAACCGGTTCGGCTTCGCTCACACCTGGTTTGGAGGAGTTCCCCGGTTGTAGATGTGTCAGGAGGTTACCTCTGGTCAGGTTCCAAGTATGTGAAGATGAGGAAGATAGATGTGTGTGGCAGCTGACTGCCAGCAGAGGAAGGAGCCTTTTGTCTGGAGTTCTGCGCCGACTCAGAGTGTGCCGGGTGCTCCGCCAGCTCTGGGCAGGGATGTGACTTCCCTGGGCCTGCATTTGTCACCAGTGGGCAGGGATGGTTCAGAGGGTCAGGTTTTTCCATAATCCTGTACTTTTTCCAGAAAATGGAAGAAATACCTGAAAAATGTGTATAGTAAGAAGCCACCTGTAAGAAGTGATTCCTCTCAGAAAGCCCTTGAGTTACAGGGTGTCGTTGGACAGTTTTCTACTGTTTCTCTGGTGCTGGGTGCATCAGTGAAAGAAATGTGTTCTGGTTTCCAGAATCTGTGTAAGGATGGGACAGATACGAAAGTCTGAGTAATAAAACCCCGGGCTTCTGACCCATCACTTTAATTTTCCATGATTTGGATGGTAGTTTGACTTCCTGTCCTCTTTGATAAAAATGAGATGTCGTTTCTATTTTGTGAGTGAGTGCACGTTGTTTTTTGAAATGTAAGGCTCTACATCCTTTTTCAGCAGCTAGAAAAAGAAAAATTAATCCCTGAGATTAATTAACATTAATTAATTAACATTAATTAACATGAGCCGGCAGGGCACTCATGCAGCCCAGAAGGCCAACCCTGTCCTAGGATGGATCGAGAGAAGCGTGGTCAGCAGGGCAAGAGAGGGGATTCTCCCCCTTTACTCTGCTCTTGTGAGACCCCACCTCGAATCCTGCGTCCAGTTCTGGTGCCCCCACCATAAGAGGGACGTGGATCTGTTGGAGCGTGTTCAGAGGAGGCCACAAGGATGATCCAGGGGCTGGAGCAGCTCTGCTACGAGGACAGGCTGCGGGAGCTGGGATTGTTCAGTCTGGAGAAGAGAAGACTTCGGGGGGACCTAAGAGCTGCCTTCCAATACCTGAAGGGAACCTACAGGAAGGCTGGGGAGGGACTTTTTACAAGAGTGTCCAGCGACAGGACAAGGGGAAATGGGTTTAAGTTGAAGGAGAATAGATTTAGATTGGACCTTAGGAAGAAATTCTTCAGTACGAGAGCGGCAAGACTTTGGAATAAATTGCCCAGAGACGTTGTGGCTGCCCCCTCCCTGGAGGTGTTCAAGGCCAGGTTGGACAGAGCCTTGAGTAGCCTGAGCTAGTTGAGAGGCGTCCCTGCCCATGACAGGGAGGTTGGACTAGATGATCTCTGAGGTCCCTTCCAGCCTAGGCCAGTCTGTGATTCTGTGACTCTGTGAGTCGGCTGTTTTGCCGCACCTACTCACGCTCTCAGATCGCAGTTGTGCACCTGGATGAGCCCAGACCAAAAGGGTGATGTTGTAGCCCAGCTAGAGGGGTGGGTAGGACAGACTCTGCCTTGTGAGAGTTACGAGGTTGGACCTCACCTTGATCCCTTCAGCCTGAAACTGAGGGTCCTCATTATGAAAAATCCCCAGCATGGATTTCGTGGCAGCTGTGGAATCTACTTCATTTAGTCTGTTGAAGAGCAGTAGTTCTGTTTGCAAGACACGGGTATTTTGTTTGATTTATGGTGCAAAGAGGTCTAAATCTCTTGAGGCTTTCTGCATCAGAGGAGATCCAATTCCTGATAATCAAAAATTCAGATTTAGAAATCTGTGTGTGCTCACAACCATACTTAAGGCCGGTTTTTGTTGAAGTTATCTGCTGCATGGATGAGGTAGAAATCATGCAAATCAGAATTCTGTTGTTTCCAGGAAAAAAAAGCTCTGCTTGGGCTGTGTGTTCTGTCTTCCATTTTCAAACTTAGAGTAATAACACTGTGAAACTCATAATTAGGACAACTTTCCCAGAATTGGAATATCAAGACGGTAGTTTTATATCAAAAGTCTTTATATCTGTGCTTTATCCAGCATAGAGATCTACACCTGGAAAATACAAATTGAAATAGCATCGGAGAGAAGCAGCCTGAACCTAACAGCACTTTCATAAAGCTAATTAACTGTAATTTTGTGCAGAATGTGCAGATTTGAAATATAACCCAGAATCCATTCCTAAAGAGAAAATATACCCAACTGAATAATTAAATTATCTGGACAGATTCCATCCAGCCTAAATTGGTGTCTGTCCTGCAAAATTTTTGTGTTTTGCTTCTATTTAGTTGTAACGCACATTCAACAAACACTTTGGGTTTTTGAGGCTATGAGGGTGAGCGTTAGTAAACCCATAATGCTCAAAGGTGGGGATTTCCTCACCCTCTCTCTAATGAGAGCAGGTAATTAATTCTATTTTCAATGTCTCTGAGGCTCTGTTTGATTCTCTTCCAGGGCGCTGAAGGAACCCAAGGAACTGAATTTTATCTTTGGTGTGAATATTGAGCAACGCGAATTGGATGGCATGTTCATTTATAACTGCAGCCGATTGATAAAGATGTATGAGAAGGTGGGCCCGCAGCTCGAGGGTGGCATGTGAGTTCCTGGATTCCGACAAATAAATTATATTTCATATTGCCCAAATTTTCCCTGGTTTCTTGACAGAGAGTTCTCTGCGCCGACTTTGGTCAGCAGCAGCGTGAGGCTTTTGTGCGCAGTGCCGGCGCTGGGGGTTGATGAATACCGGTAGCAGTGTTGCCTCGTTCTAGGGACAGGGAAAACAGGTCTTGAAAGCAAATACAAATACTGGAACCCACCTTACTTTTCGCATGACAGCTCGAGTCTGATTTAGCCAGCCGATAAATAAAAACAAGGGCTGCTGCGGGAACGGGTGGGGGACTGAGCGTGTGTGTGTTTGTAACCTGCTCGTTTCAATATTGCTTCACTGACCAACAGCCTGGTGGCTGAACGCTGTCTGTGACTCTGTCCCTCTTCCAGGGCATGTGGCGGAGTGGTGGGCGTGGTGGATGTGCCCTATTTGGTTCTGGAGCCAACCCACAACAAACAAGACTTTGCCGATGCCAAAGAGTATCGACACTTGCTGAAGGCCATGGGAGAGCACTTGGCTCAGTACTGGAAGGACGTGGCTATAGGTAACGAAGCTTTGCAATTACCAGGGGCTGGAAGGGGAGACTTTGGTGGCTGGAAGGCAGCTGAGGGGGAGGGCAGGCAGGAGTGCATGTGGTGATTTTTGTGGCCCCATACTGAGTGGAGGCTTGTCTGTTTTCCAGCTCAGAGAGGAATCATCAAGTTCTGGGATGAATTTGGTTATCTGTCAGCAAACTGGAATCAGCCTCCGTCTAGTGAACTGCGCTACAAACGCCGGAGAGCCATGGAGATCCCGACCACGATTCAGTGCGGTGCGTCCAGCCCGCGGGGATTAGGAGGCTGGTCCTCCCTGGGAAGTGGGGAGGGACTCCTGGCTGCAGGCAGGGAGCACCTCAGTGGGCGGGAGGTTTGGGATGAGCTTTGCTGTCCTTATCCTCTTCTAAGGCTTGTCTCCTTCTGCGGATTGCCTTTGTCTGCACCGAGACACCTTGGTGTGCAAGGTTCCTTTCCTGCACGGTTTAGTAACGGTGGTGTTCTTCAGGTGCTCTTGCAGAACGGAGCAGGTGTGGCCAGTGGCAGCGTTGCGGATGGGCTTAGAAATGTGATGTGAACTGGAACTGGCCAAAGCCACTCATCCCAACGCTAGAATAAGGTCTGAAACTTCCCTGTAAGCAATGGCAAGTGGCCGAGTGATTTGTGCTCTGATGCACTGCGCTCCTAATCGGCGCTGGGTGTGAGCACAGAGGGGAACCATTTACAGTCAGCTTTCAGATTTAATGCAAATTCTCTTCTGTGCATCTCCAAACAGCTCTGGCTCAGCCATTGCTGGGGCAAGGGAGATCTCAGCGCAGCCACTTAGTAGAGGGACACCAAACTCCCTCGACCTCATTTTCCCCGCAGGACTTGCGGATGAGGATGTAGCAAGGAACGTGAGGCCAGTCTTAGGGAATTATCTCGTTAGGCTCTCTTGCCTTGACTGTTTTCTCAGTCCTTTGCAAGTTCCTCCCAAGAAGGAGGGGCTTTCCTGTCATTCTTCTTGTCCTCTGCTGTTGACAGCCTTCCAGAGCCTGATGTTTGCATTTTCTTGGCAAAATTAGATTATTTTTTTTTAAGCTGTTGATTTCCTGGTAGGCCAGCAATGCTCAAGAGAGCCGGATCTGTCTTCCTGGTTGATCTAAAAATTATTAGATTATTATATATATTTTTTATTTTAGTGAATAGATCTCTGACTTTTTTGTGTTGATATCAATAGGAGACAGCCTGACTTCTGAGATGAGCAGTGATTTCAGGACAGCCTGTTCACTTTGGTTTGTACGTGCTGTCACATAGAGCAGCAGGGAGCGCGAGGGCCTGTAGTATCAGTTGATGCCAGGCTTCATCGGATTTTTGTTATGGCTACCTTGTACGAGATTTGAGGTCTTCCTCCAAGCGTTTTGTGAGCATGAAGCAAGAATTGACTCGGTACATCCTGTGGCTGTCTCACTTTCTTTTGTTTTGGTCTCCCCCAGCCACTGGTCTTATTGTGGTTGGATTTACTTTGGAAATTGATTTGGTCCTTGGGTGTTAAATGGGCTTAAGAAGTGCTATGGAAACGAAGGATTTTGTGACTCGGGCTGTGTGTTCCTGACTTGCAAAATGTTTGTCTGACAGATATGTGTCTGAAGTGGCGAACTCTCCCATTCCAGCTGAGTTCGGTGGAGAAGAATTACCCTGATAGCTGGGTCTGCTCTATGAACCCTGACCCTGAACAAGACAGGTAAGAATCAGTTAATATTAAGGCTTTCCTGCAGCGTGCCTTGTCTGCATGGGATTTTTAGTTTCCTGACCATCCATTCTTTGAGAGGGACAGGCAGTAGTTTGATACCTTTAAGCTGTGCTCTCAGTCTGTGAAAAAGTGGCGATGATGTGTGTACGTGTGCTGATGCGCTGGTGGGCGTTTGTGGAATAAACAAATGGCAGAGTGCAGAGTGCACCCTCAGCCAGTCTGTCGATGATGCCGAGCTGGGGGTGGCTGATATGCTGGAAGGTTGCGCATCCATCCAGAGGGACCTGGGACAGGCTGGAGAAATGGGCAGACGGGAACCTCGTGAAGTTCAACCAGGGGCCGTGCAGCGCCTGGCACCTGGGGAGGAGCAACCCCAGGCACCAGCGCAGGCTGTTGCTGTTCAGCCTGGAGCGGGGAAGGCTCAAGAGGATCTCATTAATGTACGTAAATACCTGAAGGCAGTCTGCAGAGAGGCCTGAGCCTGGCTTTCCTCGGTGATGCCCAGTGGCAGGACCAGAGGCCGTGGGCACAAGCGGGAACAGAGGAGGTTCCATGTGAACGTCAGGAAACGCTTTCCCTGTGAGGGTGGCCGAGCACTGGAACGAGTTGCCCAGGGAGGTTGTGCAGTCTCTGTCCTTGGAGATATTCTGGGGCACGGTCCTGGGCAACCAGTTCCGAGCGGCCCTGTGGGAGCAGGGAGTTGGAGAGATTCCTCCGACCCATTGGACGTGCAAACTGCAGCGACGCCTTCGAGTTGCACTGAGCCCGAGAATGACTTTTGCGTACTTGAGGGAGCAATGCATCACTTCCCAGCGGTGTGTTTCACCGTTAGAAAATTTAGGTAGAATCTAGGAATTTATTTGAATAAGGAAAATGATTGCTCTAGGCTGCCTCTTACCTGTGGAGAGGAGACAGGGCTTGGGGCTGACTCGTCTCTGTTGTCTGAGGAGCGAGGCTGCTCAGCTGTAATTCTGGTGCCTTGGCTCCGTGCTTTACAGACAAAGGGAATGAATCAAGGTGGTAACTTTTAGTTGGATTAAGAGGCTGCAAAGAATGTTGATGTTGATATATGGAAAGAATTGATTTTCTGGCTTCTTCCTTTTGGCACCTCTCAGTGGGAGAACACCGCTGTTAACTTCCCTGATGCTCCATGTATTTGTGCCCCGGTGTGGAGCTACAGAGTGTGGCTGTGCTGAGGAAGTCCTCTGACTAAACTGCCAGGGGCCAGGCCAAATCTGCGAGCCTGAGGAGAGGCTGGCGCCGCTCCAGCCTTCCGGGGGGAGGGGTAGCCGGAGGAGAGGCTGCCGCAGCTCCAGCCTGCAGGTGGAAGCGTTAGCGAGACTAATCATGTGTTAGTGGTAGACACGCACACAAGCATCGATCGATCACAGATGCACGCACGTCTGACCGTGCAGATCAGCCCAGGTGCACACACGCAGCACTTGCTGAAACTGCACGAGCAGCTTGATCTTTTTGCCGCTTGGCTGGTCAGGATGAAGGACCACTAATGGAAATACATCCGTATCTGGCTTCTGGATCCTGTCCCTTTGGTTGCTTGCACTGGCATGGATGAGCCATGAAGCCTGCAGCCCAGGGGGTGAGGGGTGCAGACCCTCCTCCCGTGGACGCAGATAATGCATAAACACTGCAGACCTCCCCGTGTCTCAGTTTGGGCGTGCTCTCCACCCCATAGTGGATCTGGATCCCTGCTCTCCCCTAGAGGCACCCACAACTCTGCCTACACCCCCATCCTTCCTCGCTGGAAGGGTTGTCAGGCACCAGGACAGGCTGCCCAGGCAGGTGGCCGAGTCACCATCCCTGCCGGGTTTAAAAGCCTGGTGGATGTGCTTAGAGACGTGGTTTAGCAGCTGACTTGATAGGGCTGGGTCGATGGTTGGGATGGGCAATCTTAAAGGTCATTTTTCCAACCAAAACTATTCTCTGATTCTATACGTGTCTCCAGGACTCCCTGGTCCCTCCAGCAGTGAGCTCCTGCAGGCTCTCCCTTAGGCACACCTTCCGCTTGCTCCCAGGCCACCTCTTCACTGGCTCGTCTGGCCCCGTGTTCGCTGTGAATCGTGTTCATGTGCACGCCTGCCGTCACTGCAGCTGGTGGCACCCAGGCACACAGGCCCCTGTGACGTCCAGCAGTCCCGCTCGGCTGCCAGCACTCAGACACCCACACGCACGTGCACAGGATAGAGCTCCTCACCCCGGAAAATAGTCACAAGTGGGGTTTAGTACAAAGACACGTTTGCTGACCAGCCAACTCTTTATGTACGACTGGTCCTTTTTAGCCTTTTATTTATCTTTTTTTCCCATGTTTCTTCCTCCCCAGATCATCTCAGTCCCTTCCTTTACGCGCATCAGGTTCCTCCCATCAGTCCAAAAGATTCGTCAGAGAGCCACTCGTGTTGGCTGGATGCTGGGGCTAAGGCTGCCCTGGGACAACCCTAGCAAGAGCCTAAACGGGGCCTGAACTCTGTATCTGTTCTGTTAAGTAGCTGATTTGCATTCCCTGAGCTGCCTTTGGGCCTCTCTGGGCTTGTGGAAATGGGCCTTGAATGGACTGGTGACCCTTGGGATGGCCTAGGAGTAGCCAGGGTTACTCAGGTGAGAATCACAGAACAGTTTTGGCTGGAAGAGACCTTCAAGATCGTAGAGCCCAACCTTTGTCCGCGCCCTGTCAACACCACTGACCCATGTCCCTCAGCACAACACCCACCCGTCTCTTAAACACCTCCAAGGACAGTGACTTCACCCCTCCCTGGGCAGCCCGTTCCAATGGGTGACAACCCTTTCAGTAAAGAAATTCTTCCCCATATCCAACCTGAACCTGCCCTGGCCCAGCTTCAGGCCATTTCCCCTTGTCCTGTCACTCGTCACTGGGGAGAAGAGACCAGCCCCCGCCTTGCTACACCCTCCTTTCAAGTAGTTGTAGAGATGGATGAGGTCTCCCCTCAGTCTCCCCCAGGCTGAACGGCCCCAGCTCCCTCAGCCGTTCCTCGTACAACACATGCTCCAAATCCTTTAATCGCTTGGCAGCCCAACTCTGTACCCTC
>NW_009716564.1:16269-17893 GCF_000703405.1 Apaloderma vittatum
ACCCCGGGTCCCTCTCTGCCTGGCAGCTCTCCAGCCACTCCTCCCCAGGCCTGTAGCGCTGCCGGGGGCTGTTGTGGCCCAAGTGCAGGACCCGGCATTTGGCCTTATTGAAACTCATGGGACTGGCCTTGGCCCAGCGACCCAGCCTGTCCAAATCTCTGGGAGAGCCTCTCTACCTTCCAGCAGATCGACGCTTCCTCCCAGCTTGGTGCCATCTGCAACTTACTGAGGGGGCACTCACCTGCTGTTGTCTCCCTGCTCGTGTGTGTGTGTGCAGATGAGCTTTTTTTACCATGTAACCTAACAGGAACTTGAGTTACCAGTGAAAGAATTTGAATTTTGTGTTTGTAATACCTTGAAAATTAGGAGGGTTTTGCCAGTGTTTCATACGAGAACACGTTGAGACATTGGTGGGGCGGGTTAGAGTGCCACCACAGCGTGCCCACGCACGCTGTCATGGCACATTCCACTTGCAGGGAGGTTGGAAAGGGCAAATGTGTTGCTTTGGACAGGCAATCCAAACTTCTGGTCATTTCAGCTGTTTCTGAAAGGATGTCAGGAATCGTACTCCAGGACAGTGTTTCTGGATTCGATAGGCTTACGCGTGGTTTCTCGCAGGCGAGTGCAGTTGTACCCTTTAAGAAGAAGCAGAAGGATTTCTACAGAAGCTGCACTAGCATTCCTCTGGCTTGGCTGGTGCCAGTAGAAAGCAGGGCTTACCTGCACTCACGGCGCTTCTGAAATTCCCTTCCAAGGGCTGGTTGTTGCTGTACTCTTGTGCCATGTGTCACATGCCGATGGAGAACTGCTTTCCCTCTTGCCTTTGGTACTGGTCTCCTCCGTGGTGTCCAGGTCTCTCCTGCCTGGGAGGGGCACTGGTGGGGAGATTGCGGGGCCGTGCCCAGGCCTTGGCAGTGGTGAGGGGCAGGGGGAACCAGGGCGGCTGAGGGAGCTGCCTCTGGTCATGAGGGTGGTGAGAGTCTGGGGCAGGTTATGGACATGCTTTCTCCCTGGGAATTGTTCAAGGCCAGCTCGTCTGGGGCTTTGAGCAGCTCGGTCTAGTGAAAGATGTCCCTGTCTGACGGCCGCACGGTGCACTGAGTGGGCTTTCCAGCCCAAGCCATCCTGTGAGTCTGTTCTACGAGTCTTTAGATTTTGAATTGGTTGAATTCTGAGATAAAATTGATTGAAGCACTTCCTGTGGTTCTGTGATGTTGGATCTTTAATTCCAAGCTTACAGTCCATGTTGGGTATTTTTTGTGAATGATGGCGTGTGTTGAGCCCCGGATCACTCGTGTTGCACGCTGTGTGGAGGTAACGGAGGCTGTGGGCTCAGAATTACCAGCCCAGTGTCGCTTCTCTCCTGCCATTATTCATTTTTCACCATCTGTTGGACTTTTTTTCCATTGCTGGACTATGTGAGAGCAAGGATATAGAAGCCCGAGGAGGAGACGTTATTCTTCCTTGCTATATAGGGGGATGAAAATGAATATTCTGTCACTTAGTCTTGTCATTTCAACCAATATTGCTTGTCTCCTTGGAAGTGAGTTTTCAGGGTCTCCCCAGCATGGAGCACTGTTTGCTGATGGCCGCGGGTGTCGGGAGCCCTCCCTTCCCACCCTCC
>NW_009716565.1:0-42419 GCF_000703405.1 Apaloderma vittatum
ATGTTATATGTTATATGTTATATGTTATATATATCATATATATATGTATAAAGTATGAGCCATGCCAGTCACCACTCTAGGCAATGGTATCAGTATACTTCTACATTTCCATTGTTAATTTTTTGTTCATATCTCATATTAATAAAGAGTTTAAAGATAAGATTTGAGGAATGAAAAGTACTGTTTAGTTTCTTATAGTAATTTTCCAGGCCTGAAGGAAAATTCTAGAAGATACCCATGACCTATAATATCTTGCAATCACTGTAAGAGGTATTTCTGAGAAGCAGTACTTTCAGCTACCTACATTTGCATAGCCAGAATTAGATGCTTAAGACAGACACTGCACACAACTTTGTAACAGTAACATTAGTCAGTTCTCACCAAAATATTCTACTTTTACTAACTGTTGCTAATGAAAATGCAGGACAAAATCAGAAGTCCTCCACCGACCTTTCAGCATTTTAACATCTACACACAGAGTTTTGAATAATTCATATTTAAAATCAACATAACCAGTGCCTTTAATAATGATTTGATTCACACTAGCAAAAAGAACTAGAAAACAATCACTGCAAATAGCTGATTCACTAATTTATCAAAATAATTGTTTACACTGTTGTGAACATTAAAAGTTTGTGGAAGTAAACCACAAACTACTTTTTTAAAAGGACAATCATGCCTCTAAGTTAATTGTGACAGTCAACAGCGACATATTTAAGAAGGACACCAGAAATATACTGTATCAGTTAATGTTAAGCTTCTTACATACTTTTATTCAGTAAGTCCAGTCTTTCTCATGAATTTAAATGAAAAACTGTGTTTTTTAAAAAATATGTCACTTACTGTGCTTATCCTTTTACCTGGGATTAGTATTCAAGCCAAATATAACTGATGTCTAATTACATTGGCATTTGGAATATTTCAGTGTACTTCAGGGTACCATTGAAAATACTATTAAAAAATCTAAGTCTTTGAAAGGTTCTGGCATTGATAACAAGACAATGAAAAGATTTAGGTAACACTGCCAGAGACCTTGTATTTGTTACTTAAGTGATGCTTTCTGGCTCTGTTTATATTAGTTTCAGTTGTGCCAGGTCCTAAGTCATTTTGGCTTAAATAATTAGCAATAATATTTATTTTCTATAATGACAATGAAGGTTCCATGTACAATTTTGCAAGTAATATAGTAATGGAAAAAGCAATAGCCAAAACTGACATTTTAATTGAAGAGAAGGAATTTCTTCTTTTGTTAGTGAGTCGCACATAAACTTGGTCAGAAATAGATCCACTGGTATTACGCCACTCCAGTACTTATTCTTGGTTTATCAGCAAATGGTTTAGTGCATTGGATCCTTAAATCAATCATGCAAAAACATTAGATCTGGCTTTAATTAAGGATTTCAAAATTAATTTTATATAACTATACAGACAAAATACAACCAGAAGAATGAATAAGAAAACTTTGATCATGATGTCTTAATTTAAGTTGGTGTTTATTTATGTATATAACCTGTAATCAGCATAAATATGATTTATTCATTAGGATTTTTAGATAAGTAGTCAGCATATTTCTGCGCTATACATCATCACAGGAGCCAACGTACAATGAACTGAACATTAGGTATTGTTGCAGAAGACATAACTGGTGACATTTTATCATTTTGGTAAGTCATAACCTTAACTTTCAAATTACTTGAAATTATGACAGTGACACACTGCCAAGCAGTATTAGTCTGTTTAAGCTCTCTGTTACCCATGAGTATAAATATAGAGCACAAATAATCCCAGCAAACAAAATAGAAGCTAAGAATGAGCCCACTATGGATCAGAAAGCAAAGTGAGGCAGGATTTGTAATCTCAGGAATGACATCATGCTATGCTGCTTGAATAGAAACAATCTGTCTTTTGTGATGAACTATTTACTCCATAGGAGCTGAAACATATCCCTGAAAAGTAGAGGTAAAAGTTAAATCTACAGTCCATGCAACTGTCATGACTTAACCCCAGATAGCAACAAAGACCCACCCAGCTGCTCAGTCACTCCCCCTCAAAGGTAAAAATGTGAAAACTTGTACGTTGAGATAAAGACAGTCTAATACGTAAAGCAGAAGCTGCATGTGCAAGCAAAGCAAAACAAGTAAAACCATTCGTCCCTTCCCATGGGCAAGCAGGTGTTCGGCCATCTCCAGGAAGGCAATGCTCCATCACACATAACAGAGAGTTAGTAAGACAAACGTCATAACTCCCAATGTCCTCCCTTCTTTTTTCTTCCCTCACCTTTATATGCTGAGCATGTCATCCTATGGCATGGAATATCCCTTTGGCTAGTTCGGATCAGCTGTCCTAGCTATGTTCTCCACCAGGTTCTTGTGCATCTCCTCACAGGCAAAGCATGGAAAACTAGAAAGTCCTTGACTTGGGATGTTACTTAGCAGCAGTCAAAACATCTGTGCGTTATCAACATCTTTCTCATACTAAATCCAAAATATAGCACTGTACCAGCTACTGGGAAGAAAATTAAATCTATTGCAGCCAAAACCAGGACAGCAATGGAAAACTGTGTTTTGAAATGAATGACCTAAGTTTGCAGGTAAAAGAGGCATGAGGACTTTAGATCCTTTGCATGTGATTGGGAGTATGGGCCATTAGGTTTTTAGAAAGATAAGAACTCTCACAGTAATTGAAGCTTTCCCTTTCATCCCCTAAAAAAACTTTGTCTGAAAGTACTAGAAATGGGCCACGAACTTCAAGCAATCGTAAAACTACTAACAGCACTTTATTAAAGCAAAAAATCACATCTTTGTTTCCTTTCATATGCCATAGGAAGGAATTTAGTAACATAACTAGCGATATGAAAATACATTTGACTCAGATTGCTATATATACTCTCTGCTCATCAGAGGAAAGCCATACTCCCCCAGGACCCAAGGCCCTCTGGAAGGGCTGCCCTCTCTTTCTCCTGGGACACTGTGTTAAGATGTGGTTGTCAACCTCAGCTGTTGCCCGACTTATAGTTTCACCCTGGGTCCTTCCCTACATATAGTTTCAAGAGTATTGCAACTGTACCTGTGTCTGATCCATTTACCCAGGTCCAGACCTATCCTGCATGTTGACATCCCAGCTGGGCTATACTGAAGATGTGCTTGATCCTGTTTTCCCTCCCTAGGTCTGACTCTGAACCCTGTCCACAGGGGTCCTGGCCCAGCTTCAGCCCATCCCCAGAGAGGCAAACAAAAGAGTAAGTATAGAGATCTGTTCTGCAATTTTGGTTAACAGTGAGGTGAGATTCACTACCATAATTATGGAGGATTTGGAAATATCTAAAGGGTGAGTGTAAACTCAACCGTAGGCTTCTCCTATTGTAAAGCCTCTTTAATCTTCTTGTAACTGTTACTACATGTATTACCAGTCAGAAACATTACTGCATAATCTACTGCAGAAATCTCTGGAATGGGAAGACTTTATTTTAATTGACATCTCCATGAAGACATTACCAAGCAGGAGATGAATTATGCATATCCCTAGCTTTCACCAAAGAAAAGATTTAAAAGGTCATATTAAAGTACAGCTTAAAAACCTATCACATCTCTTGAAAATTTAGTTTCTGAATCTACTTGCTCTTTTTACCCACTTACACTTTAGAAGTTTATCCCAACAGAAAAATCCACAAATTTTTACTGAACTAGAAATTACATCCCTACTGGCTAGTCTTCTAGTCACTTTATGTGACTCATCACTGTTAAGATGACACTTTGGGTTCTGCTGGTGTGGTTGTGCCATAATGCTGCTGTCAGGACCCATGCATGTTCTGACAACAGAAGGAAAGATCTTAGCAAGCTAGAATACCTACTTTTAGTTTTTTAATGAGCTCAAATGAGAAAATAAAGAAGTAAAATTGTCATGAAGAGGCATATTGTTACTATGGTACTGTAATTGAGTGGATCCAGAAATTAAGGAAATACATGCCTTTGCTACCAAAAAATATGCATGCACTGTCTGGAAAGTCTTACTTGAAGAGATACAGTTTTAAACGAATTCAGAAAAAAAGTAATTCATTAAATACAAAGAAGAAAACCTACACTAAATTATTATAAATATGTATTACAAGTGAAATTAGCATACTTTGGGTAGTTTTTAGTGAGAGATTACTTGTTTACTGCTGAGCTTCACATATCTATAGACTTGATTTTTCTTTAATCGATACTATGTAATCAGGAGGCAAATCCTTTGCTTTGTGCAGCAGAGCACCAAGGTCCAGCACAATGACTAAAGCAAGGCAGGCCTCTTGAGTATTTATATCCATAGGTTCTTTGTAAACCTTAAGCAACTAAATCCACTTATAAGTTATTATCTCTCCATCCTCATGCATGAAACAAAATTTTGTGTCTTCCCAGGTGATGAGAAGGAGAAAGAAATTTTAGCCTGTAAAAAGCATCTTCACCATGCTAAGTGCCTATTTTGGAGAATAATTCTCTTCTCCCTGCTTCATGGGCTCTAGTCTGGAAAGAGAGTGATGATCTAAGGGAAAGAGAATAAAAATGAAAAAATAGTACATGTTGAAAGCTTAAGCCTCTCTCACACATACACATGGTTTATTTTGCTTTTGACATTTTGCATTACCATGGCTATTCTTC
Organism: Apaloderma vittatum; assembly: GCF_000703405.1. Classification (NCBI taxonomy): domain Eukaryota; kingdom Metazoa; phylum Chordata; class Aves; order Trogoniformes; family Trogonidae; genus Apaloderma; species Apaloderma vittatum. Next base: position 4,635 of record NW_009716565.1, read on the forward strand.
TGTCCATAGCATGAATATTTAGTGCCTGAACATCTATAAGACATAGCAAACAACACAGCAGTATACTCAGCAGGACTGTTTCATATTATATATCATTCACAGCTTGCTGCTGTGATTCTAAAACTGTCTCTAACTTTCTCATGATATTAGAAGGACAAGAAGTTGTAATCGGTTTTTAATTCTAGGAAAGTTTTTGTGATTTTTGTTTCTCCCTTGGGAGGATAAACCTTTGAACTTTGATTTTCTAATAAGAAAAAAAATGGAGATACAAAGATGGAATCTAGGAATATAAAATATTCCTAGTAATAATATAAAATTTAAATGTTACCAGTTTTCAGAAAGGTTATTGTGCATTTACACAAGAAATGATGCTAGACATGTAGGTTAACTGTGGGTAGAGTTTACAATTAATTACTGGGTTTCAAAGATGGAGACTAAAACTACACCTAGATGCCTGTACAATCTGTCTATCTATCTATCATCTGTCTATGTATCTATGTATCTATCTATTTATCTATCTATCTATCTATCTATCTATCTATCTATCTATCTGTCAGATACTCCATTACTAAAAGAAATCATCTTACAATGTCACGCTGGGAAAGCAGGACTATGGAACAGAAGGCTGAGGGCAAGATTTTAGATGTATAAGTATTTAGGTATCTACTGGCATCCTAGAAAATTAAGTTAGATGGATAGGTATTAGGCTTCTGTTAAAAAACCAGTCTACTGCCACATAAGAAATATGTTAAAGTTACTATTCTGAGTCAAACCTCATGCAGTCTTCTAGGTGGACTGTTGTCAAATTCAGCCTCCTAAGGGCACAAGAATCATTTTTTCTTGCCAGGTAAGTGCGGGAAAAGGTCATTATAGATGAACACTGAGGTCCTGACTGAACTTAACCACGAAAAGGAAGTACACAGATGGCAGAAGTGGGATAGGCTAGATGGGAGAAATGCAAAGACTTTGGCCACTTGTGTAGGAATGGATGGAGCCAAATCTCACTTTGAACTGAAATTAGCAAGAGAGGTGAAGGGCAGTAAAGACGTTGTCAGGAGAAAGGGTAGACCTGTTGTCTTATCTAGTGACAAGGGTAATGGAAAAGGCTGGACATCATATGTCTTTTTTGCCCCTGAAGTAACAACCAACCTACAAATTATATTAAGATAAGAGTCAGCATATTTTTATGTAAAGCAACTGCAAGCTAGGCATGAGCAAAATGCTCACATGAGAGGAACTTCATTTTTGTCTGCTCATCCAGTTGTTCAAGGTTTTGGAATTCCATTTGTGGCCAAAAGTTGAACTTCTGCTTCCCAGAAAACTTCAAATCCTGTCAAGGTTGTGTTTAATTAATTTATATGATTTACAAGTAAATAAAACTGTTATCAGCAAATTTGGATCTAGAAACTCTGTCTTCTTGTAGCTCTAATCCTAGGTGACCACAAAACTTCTTGGGTCCCTACAAACTTTTAAATTCATAAGCCTTTTTTGTGGTTAAAGGAGAGCTGTGATAAATAAGGGAAATGTTTATGTTGTTTTTCTAACTCTTTGATATCTTTCAGAATTTAGTCCAGCATTTCATTCTGATACGTGCACAGTGAACTTTCCAGAACAAAACTGTGCAATTACTATAATATATTTGTGCTTAATAGCAAAATACATTTTATTATATTATAATTACAAAATCACACTTTCTTTCAGATTTTATCCAAAGGTTTTTGTAAAACTAAGTAGAAGTGATGTTGTTGTGGTAGACATAAGATTCAGGGCTTCAAGTTCTATTTTGATAAATGGAAAAATGCACTGTTTTATTATTGCCTATTCAATATCTACATATTTTTACACCATCACAAAGAACAATAATAACAGCACTGTTGCATCAGGCCTACTGTTGTTTGCAAGAGGACAGATGAAGGAAATAGCTACCTTACTTGGGAACAATTGTTGTTAACTCAGGATATGCCACTTTGCCTTTGTGTTGAAATATTAGCTCTCTGATATAAAGCAGCCTGGAGCAGAATCCATCATTGATGTCACTTATTAGATAAGCAATAATATAAAGGACATGTAGTTCTGAAGAGTAATCCCTGCTGTGTGCCTAAGGGCACTGCAGAACTATGAAATTCAACATGGCATATGTGACAGGGGTGGGTGACTCCTTTTAATTATGTGTGCGTTGGGATCAAGGCATCACATAGACCCTTAGTGATAGAAATTGGGGCATGAAACCTTCAGTCCCATGACAGACAAAGAATTCTGTTAACTCAGCAGGACATTGGATAATCTACTGTAGATCTGCATTTGGACATAATTAAACCAAAAGACTGATCTGTTGGTGTTAGTAAGTATAATTTAAATTGCTTCTAGCATCACTAAAAAATATCATTCTTTTAGAAAACACCAAATGTAACTTCTCACTTGGAGAATGTAGTCAAAGGAGAGTCACCTGTATGTTTTAAAGACATTTCAATTAAAATGTTAACTATTTAATCAGATATGCTGATATCAGTTTTTCTTAAACCCAAGTATGAGCATACTAAAATAGCATAATTAATAACAGTATTTAGTACTTTTTTCATGAAAAGGTATAAGGAAATATGTGTATAAGTATTTTACATAAACATGAGAGCAATGTGACCGCCGAACAGATACATCTGTGTGTGGCTGTACATAGGAAAAAACTAAGCTATAAAAAATTGTCAGACTGAGGGCAAGACAGACATAAGCCATAACAAATAGGCAGGACATCCTGCCTGATACACACCAAAAAGCAACACCAGAATCAGGACAGATTGGTTATTCCAGGGAATGATGGGGAACATTAGACATCAGACTTAAATGCCTGAGACTGTAGTTGTCACTGCTAATTATTTTGCTTCAGCTTTATCCCAGGAAGTGCTCTTCATTCTTTGATTCAGTCTGCTTTTAACAATCAGTGTGATTCTTAGCAGCGGTATATGTTGTGTCACCACGGAATGACAGCATCAAGAAAGCTAGAGAATTTTTCTCAGAATCATCAGAAGAGATACTGCTATTGTTTACATTGAAATTAGACCATATGAGCGTTATTAGACTGTATGCTCTTCTATATATTTTGTGGAAGTGGTATAATTTTGGCAGTTAACCAATAAGCAATTTAGGAAGTTTATTGATCTTTTCAATATGAACTTCACAAAACTTTTTCTCCCCACAAATTCCTAATCTATACTTTGAAGAATTGAATCTAATCCTGGAGCTTCTGCCAAATAGGAACTTTTCCACACTAAAAGAGGGAAAAAAATGGAAAAGCAGAGTTTTCATTTTTTCTCTAACACTGTGAGGTGGCCGGCAGCAGAATAAAATCCAGAAAATATGTTTCCCTGTCTTAGGCTGCAAATCTCTCTTTAGTTTTTAAATAAATAAACCATTAAAATGGCACATGTAGTGTTTTCTGGACAAGTTCAGTGTTTAGTACTTTCATTACACTATCATAGATCACAAAAGGACAGTGATACTTTTCATTCGTTTTTTTGAAAAACAGAAGAATTTTCATCACTGTCTTCTCAGTATGAAAGGTTACTCATGTAAGTAAAAGCTGAAATCCCAAACTACAATGTAAGAGTTGCTTAGAACGTAGATAACCACTATCACAATTATGTGCTGATAGAGTTTTGAAGACTCCATTTTCTTGCACCTTGTGTGGTCTGATCAATGACAACAAAACACACTGCATGAAAAACATAAGATATAATGTCTATGGGTAATGGATGGGCAAACAAAGCAAGAGGGATAGCAAAAAATGTCTACTATTCTAAATTGATGGTGGATTACACCTGATTAGTACAAACTGATATCACTAGTGTGAGGCACCTACGTCAGAACTCACCTATGTGAAAATATGGAAAAATGGCACAAAGGCACTTGGACAATTGAATGTATGACTTTTCCACACCACTTTAAGTATGAAATGTTGATGTTAAAGAAGATAGGGGAAGGAATTTTGCATTACACAGAATCACACAGAATGTTAGGGGTTGGAAGGGGCCTCAAAAGATCATCTAGTCCAACACCCCTGCCAGAGCAGGATTACCTACAGTAGGTCACACAGGAATGCGTCCAGGCAGGTTTTGAAAGTCTCCAGAGAAGGAGACTCCACAACCTCTCTGGGCAGCCTGTGCCAGTGCTCTGTCACCCTCACAGTTTTCCTAATGTTTCTGTGGGTACTCCTGTGCTCCAGCTTGAATCCGTTGACCCATATCCTGTCATTGGACACCACCGAAAAGAGCCTAGCTCTGTCCTCCTGACACTCCCCCTTGACATATTTATAAACATTAATGAGGTCACCCCTCAGCCTCCTCTTCTCCAAGCTAAAGAGACCCAGCTCCTTCAGCCTTTCCTCATAAGGGAGATGTTCCACTCCCTTCATCATCTTTGTGGCTCTGCGTCAGACTCTCTCAAGCAGTTCCCTGTCCTTCTTGAACTGAGGGGCCCAGAACTGGACACAATACACTTGATGCGGCCTCACCAGGGCAGAGTAGAGGAGGAGGAGAACCTCTTTTGACCTGTTACCCATACCCTTTATAATACACCCCAGGATGCCATTGGCCTTCTTGGGCACGTTGCTGGCTCATGGTCATCCTTCTGTTCACCAGGTCCCTCTCCTCTATGCTGGTCTTCAGCAGTTCAGTCCCCAGCCTATACTGGTACATGCAGTTGTTCTTTCCCACACGCAAGACCCTATACTTTTCCTTGTTGTAAAAAAAAATTCCCCCCCAGCTCTCCAGGCTATATAGGTCTTGCTCAATGGCAGCACAGCCTTCTGGTGTGTCAGCCACTCCTCCGAGTTTTGTGTTATCTACAAACTTGCTGACAGTGCACTCTATTCCCTCATCCAGGTCATTGATGAATATATTGAATAGTATGGTTTTTTCTATGCTAGTTTACATCTGGCATGGATGTAGTGCCTATGTTTCAATTGTGTATTCTCTAGAGTTTACAATGCAAGAATTTTCATATTGCTTTCTAGAATTTTGACAAATACAAAATCCCAGAAAAGTTATAGTAAGTTCTCTTATTTACATATTTTAATTATTAATACATGTTTTAAATAAAAATATTGAGATATTTGATCCAAATTTTTCTTGGATGGAAAATCTCATTGAATTAGAGTCCTTCATTCTCTACATTACATGAATTTCTTTCTGTTGAATAAAATAAAATCAATAGAATTTCTGTTAACATTGTTCTGTTACTAATAGATCCCAGTCAATATAATATTTGGAACTGGATTTTAAAAAAGAAAAAGATAAATAAAGCAAAGATTTCAAATATCTGAATGTTTTCTTTGTTGCTTTGTGGTGATGAGCTGTTTTTCTTGCTAAGGGCATGTACATCAAGATAGAAAGCCTATTTGCCAGGCAGCATTTCTGAAACTGAACTTCTGTCTCTTTATACTTAAGAAGATTACAAAAATTAGACATTCACTCTTTGAAAACACAGTTAATGAATTACTTAATCTCTCTTTCAGTGACTGCAGTATGCTCTCTTAGCTTGTTCCAGGATCTATCATATGCTAAAATTTAAAGTCAGTGTAAGGAAGGAGAGTGCAGAACCTGCTGTGGTTACTACACAGGCTTGCACTTTGTTCTAGAGTTGGGAAGTACAAAGAGAAGTCCTGTTCACATTATTGGAGATGAAGTGAATAAAAGAGACGTTCGGTTTTAATCTATATATTTTTGTACTGACTGAAAAATTGGGATTTTTTTTCCTTTTATTATTTCTTTTGAAAAACAGAACTTGTTTAATTTTTTACTTCTTTTTATATTCTAGAAATGTATAGACATGGTAACCATAGAAAATTGAAACGAAAAATGATGAAATTATAATTTCTATGTGGAAATTTTTTACAAAATTTCACTATAATTTAAGTTTTTCTGTTGTATACGTGTATGGGTGTGCATTACAAACACTTTTTATATATAAAACACTGTGTTACATAACTAAAGAGATTTACAGAGTTTTGACTGTTTGTAAGACTCTAATATCAATGATCTACAGTTAGTTCTGACTTTTGGCTGTCATGAGGGCAGCCTGAGTTGGCCTGCATTTTCCCATGAAAAGAATCTCTTTTGTAGTTTTCTTGCTCACTTCTTACCAAATTATACAGCAAGTTTAGCAATGACTCACAGCTGGAGACTGCAAGAGAGCATCAAGAACATCCTCAGCAAGTTTGTAGATGACACCAACCAGAGCGGTGCAGTTGATATGCCAGAGCAATGGGATGCCATCTAGAAGGACCTGGACCAACTTGAAGAGTGGGCCTGTGTGAACCTCATGAGGTTTTCCATCTGAGTTAGGGTAGTCCCAGTGTCAATGTAGACTGTGGGATTAAAGGACTGAAAGTAGCCACATGGAGAATTTGGAGTTACGAATATATATGAAAATTTGGACATGAGCTGGCAATGTGTGCTGGCAGCACAGAAGACGAACCATATTCTGGGCTGCATCAAAAGAAGTATGGCCATCAGGTCAAAGGAGGTGATTCTCCCCCTCAACTCTGCTCTGGTGAGACCTCACCTGGACTACTGTGTCCAGCTCTGGAGTCCTCAACACAAGAAGGACGTGGACTTGTTGGAGTGGATCCAGAGGAGGGCCACAAAACTGATCAAAGGGCTGGAGCATCTCTCCTATGAGGGCAGGCTGAGAGATTTGGGGTTGTTCAGCCTGGAGAAGAGAAGGCTCTGGGGTGATCCTTTTGCAGCCTTTCAATACTTAAAATATAGGGGTCTATAAGAAAGATGTTAACAATCTTTTTAGCATAACTTGTTTCAACAGGACAAGGCATAATGTTTTTAAACTAAAAGATGATAGATTTATATTAGAGATAAGAAATAAATTTTTTACAATGAGGGTGATGAAACATTGGCACAGGTTGCCCAGGAGCGTGGTAGAAGCCCCCTCCCTGGGAACATTCAGGGTCGGGTTGGATGAGGCTCTGAGCAAAGAGTCCCTGCTCACGGCGGGGGAATTGGACTAGGTGACCACTAAATGTCCCTTCCAACCCAAAGCTTTCTATGGTTCTATGGAATCTATGATTTTCTTCCAAGATCTATTTTTAACATGGACTGAGAAACAAGGAAGTGATGGTTAGAGATTTACGATTCTACAGTCCTTGTCTGGATTCTTTGTTTATGAATGGTTTGAACATGAGGTTGAAGATTTGCTAAAGAAACACCCTAAATCCAGCAAAAAAAGCAACAACAACAAAACCAATCAACCAAATGAAAACTCCTAGATATTAATATTTGGTGGTAAACTACTTCTTCATATCAGATGTTGCACTTGCAGAAATGTTTATAGGTGGAATAACCAGACATGTTTGAGAAGTCTGAGAGGAAACTACATGTTTTCTCTGATGGGAAGACTGTCACTCTTCTGATTCCAAGTCAACAAGTATTTTCAAGTAAACAGAGCAGATATCTTTGTTAAATGGAAAGAAATCATATCACATGAAACTATATGTGCTGCTAGAATAGGGTTGAATATTAGAATGGTCTAACCAGACAAGATAGCCAAACATCAGTCTCTTTATGAAATATTGACTATGGGAGAATCTTGATGGAACTGAATTTAACAAGAACCAGGCCAGAAGAATATGAATGTCTTACCAGTCTTTTCACTTTTTCATCTCTTGTAGTCTGTTATGGCCTTTTTTTTTTTTAACTTAGATATGAAGAAGCAATAAAATAAAATCTAGAAAACCTGCCCTTTATCAACCTAGTATCCAAGATGAACCTTAAAGGTCTTCTATTCTGTTTATATAGAGAATAGCATTTTAAACCAGGATTGATGTAATTCTGAACTACTGTCCTCTCTCAGGTAAGCAGCATCTGCCTCAGCATGCATACCAAGCTGGGGGAGAGTGATACAGCACTAAGGAGTATTACTTATTTTCAGGTTAAGAAAATCTTCTGAATGCCTACAGTTCAGTAGTAGCTATTTCAGAATGCTTACGTCAAGTAGTAGTCAGCTCATTCATTTTTGTCCAAGGTGTTAAGAGTTTTGTATTCTGTTTTTTAATCACACATTTGGTCATAGGCAGAAATTCACACCCTTTTAGGCACCTCAGACAATTTCTGGACCTGATCCAAGGTATAAAACCAATCCATACAATCCAGTTTCTAAGCGAAAATGAAGTGAAAGGGTAAGAGGTGATTGGGAGTCACATAGAGGTAGGGTCGTTATCAGTACCAATGCAAACACTAAACTGTCAACCACTATATTTTGTTGATAATCTAAATAGTTGTCATTCTTATTTGGCTATGTTGAAAATGATAAAACTAATCTTTCATATTTTCAAAGAAGCATCAGGTACTCCATAGAGCTTAGGGATCACTAGATTCTCAAGAATCCTCAGGAGACTAAACCATCCCAGAGATCAAAACTGTGGAACTTTTATCATCCTGCAATATTACTTTAACCAAAAAGTATTGTGCTAATATTGTGTAACTATGACTGACTAAACAACAAATCTGTATTTCTAAGAAGAACAGTGACAAGCGTAGAAGAAACAGTTAAGGAGCAAACTTACTTTTGCACCTCTTACATTCTGTCCTACTTTTGACGTTCCAACATAAGTTATCTAAATTTAAGCAGCCTGTTTTCAGCTTTTGTTATTCATACTTACCAGAAACTCCAGAAATTTCCTACTGAGGACTTCTGCTTCAAGCATCCTCTGCACCTTGAGACCTGTCCCCATTTTGTGAAATAATCCTCATAAAAATAGTTGTTTTCTTCCTTTCGCCAGAGAATTTTCCTTTATTCGGATCTAGGGGTTTAATGTCTCTTTATACTTAGCAATCAAATAGAAAACAAAAGCAATATGCCTTGGCAGGCTGAGCCAATTCAAGAATTCTAAATACTGTAAAGTAACTTCATTTTGTCACCCTGAAGGACTTATAATGTCCTCATTGTTGGAATGGAACAGTTCAGTTTTGCTGTAGTTTCAGAATACCTTTTTGTATTGAGCTTGCAAAGAAACGCAAGTGGCAGAGGTGCTTGTAACCAAAGTAGACTTCTGACATACGAAGTTCCTTTTATTGAAAAAGATATGGGCAGCAGCTGGAGAGAGATCCTCCATAGCTTCCAAGCCTATTTTTTTTTCCTCTGATAACAGAAGTGGAAAATATTGTTCTGCAGAATCATGACATAGGCATCTATTCTGAAATAATTATCGTAGTAAGGATTTTGTCAACTACTGAGATACCCATTTGGCTAAGTACAAATGTGGCTTTGCTGATGATACATTATCCCTATGTTTGCCATGTTTCAAATGGCATCATTTAAGTTCTGAGAAATGTTAGGATTTGATCCAGATGTAAGAAAACAAGTTCAGATGAATTTCATATATAAATTCCATATGAAAGATAAAATAAGATAGAGGTAGCTCTAGGGCTGCCTGAGAAAGCAGTCTTTGGCATCCGCATTTTGCTACAATATTTCTTAGACATATATACCGTGCCAAAATCACACAATATATCATCATGTTTATATCCTGGCCTGAGGTTTAGCTAACTGAAGAGGCTGTGAGAAACTAGTGCAGATGAAATGGGAAACTTCCAAACATAACAAATAACACTGTGAGATCTGACAAAAATTAGAGACAACCATGAGGGATGGATAGTTTTCATATGTGATTAAGGAGGAGTTATAAGGGCTGTGGCAAATGTCCCATCCCAGCCTTACCCCGATGACCCAGTCTGGCCATCCCAGGGCTATGTCTGAGCCCAGTTCCCCTAACTAGGATTGATTTTGACCTCCACCACTTGCTGATGTCCCAGTTAAGTCTCAGTCCAGCCCTACCCTGCCCACCCTGGGGGGGCCTCTGCCACTCTGAATCTTGGGGACTTACTGTATCAAATAATTAACTGCTGTGGGATCATCTCTTTGAAGGTCTCAATTTGAGAATTACTTCAGTGGCTGACAAAAGAATTGGATTAAAGTTTGGAGTATTTCAATATTCACAAAATTGTAGTAGATACGCAGCATATATTTTTTTTTTAATTACTTCTCTGAGAGATGGCATTCCTTAATTTTATGTAATAAAGTTAAGCGGTGAAGATAATTTGACATAACTCATTGTGAAAGATCAAAATATGTACAAAAAACACAGTCAGTAATGTCTCAGAAGTAAGAGACTTCCTAAAGTGAATCACAATGTCTTTTATGAGCACTGATCTTTTTTCCCCACAAAGATAAACCTACACCCTCTAAATATTTATTGCTGTACGCTTCTTCTGAGAACACCTAAAAATAAAATACTCAGATAGTAGATCATTCTGATTCTAGAAAGAAATAAAATGAATGTAAAAAATTTCCAATGGTAACGATTTATTTATTGTAGTGTTGTTGATATCCTGCAGAATTTAAAGTGGCAGACACAAATAAATTAACGGATACAAGAAGCTTCTTTCTAGAACTGTTACAACTGTGTATGTCCTTGTTTCCTTATGCATATAAGGAAAAAAATACAACAACCCATTTTTTTCATTTAATTTTTATTTCTCAATTCTTAACATTTTTGTTTTCTCTTTTGATAAAGTGAGGTCTGAATGAAAGGTTATTGGTTGTCCAATTTTTGGTATACGTGCCTTTGATTCTTCCAACAGGGGATATATTTTGTAGTTTGTAATCAGAGCTGTGAGCCAGTTGTGGGAAAAGTAAAATGCTCTATTCTTCTAAAAATGAATTTGTTGGCATTTAAATTTGTCTGTGTAGCGCAATAGCAGAAAACGCAAACCTTTCGTCATCAACAGTTTCTGTCAGGGAAGATAATAACAATGCTTGGTTAATGGTTCAAGCAAACAAAGTGAACCCACATCAGCACTTTGATTTCATTTATTATGTTCTAATACCTCACAGCATGCAGTTTCATTTATGGGACCATTATTTATCAAGTAATACACTGTAATTAATCATAAATTATACTGCTTTTGTTTGTACGGACTTCTAATGGTCATCTGACATCTGTTTAAAAATGTATTGCTTTAGAAAATTTAAGGATATTTGTAAAATCTATTCAGCATATTCAAAATATGAACATGTTACATCCATGGCTTTTTCAGACTAAATTCAACTCTAAGTTATACTGTAACTACTCTGGATATAGTCTAGAATAATTGACAGGTATAATTGGCTCTTTTCAGTCTCCACATTGTAAAACCTAGATCCTGAGTATTTCATGTAATGGTTTAGAGGAAATAGCTAACTCAACAAGTAGAAAAAATTGTACATTGTCTCTGGAAAAAGAAATAAAAGTACTTAAAATTCTCACAAGAGACTCAGCATCTTTGTGTTTCACGGTAATTTACTGTTAAATAGTTTTTCAACAGGTACAATGTTAAAAAAACACATTTTTTCAGACAACTTCTATTTTCTGACTGTACTATAGTTGTGTAACCTTCTTAAAACAGTGCATTCATTTCAGCAGTGACATAATTTTGATATTTTCACAGTTCTAGTCATATGGGAAAGACATATACATATAGGTGAAACATATATGTGCACAAATATGCATTGTTGATCGGTGAATTTAGTACAAAAACCAAACCACAAGAGGATGACATGAGTTTATACTGTATATCATGCAATTTATATTCTGAATTGGCTTGTTTCATTTGATGAGAGAATAAGATGATTCACCTTCTGAGCCCTGTACCATGGGTCTCATCAGAACTGTTTGGAGATAAACCCCTTCTGGTTTGTCATCTTTAATTTTTGAGAGCCTACATTCTCAATCCAGCTTTGAGAAAGGAGATTAGGTCTTTTCGTTCTTCTGCTAGCAACAGGCATCAAGAGAACAGAGCTTCATTTTGGCAGACATTCAAAAGTTGCAGGCTTTAAAAATACTTGGATTAACAGGCCAACAATCAAACAAGTTTTACAGTTCAATGAGAAAACAAATGCAGAAATGGATAATCAGAATGGTATGGAAGAAAAGATCTGTTGCTGATCTGCTGATTTGAAGTATATGCAATAACTACACAGAAATAAGATTGTTGCGTTGGACTAGATGATCTTTTGAGGTCCCTTCCAACCCCTAATGTTCTGTGATTCTGTGATTCTGTGATTCTTTGATTCTGTGTTTGTGTTTCTGTGTTTCTGTGAATAAATTCTGCATTTTTTGAGACCTTTAAATGAAGTGAAACTTGGTGAATATTTTATATCAATTCATTTCTTAAAATTGCATGACCAAACTCCCGCTAGTGTGATCACTGCCATGCCTCAAACCCAATATTGTCTGAGACATTTTTTTACTCTGCTTGAGTCTGGTCAAGAGGACAGGGTGGAAGCTCATGTATAATAACTGTCTCTTGGCTAACACAATGAGTTTGGATGAGAAATCACTAGAACTAAATACATTCTCTTTAGAAACAGAAAGTTCTTCAGCTGAACATCTTTAAATACAAATCCCCTGTAGACGACTAGACAAAGGGAATTTTAGAATATGAAATATTAAAACTACTAGTGAATACCATAGGATTTCCAGTGGAAAAATGTTGGAGGAAGACATAGTCAATATATGCGCTGAAGGTTACGTTTTTCGCTGTGAAGTGGATACTGAGATTGCATTAGCTGTTTAACTGTTGATGTCCAAGCTGAGAAACTCTGAACTCCAGGAAACTGGTAGTTCTCAGAGGTAACTTTTCAATGTAATTTTCTTAGAAATGTATTTCATTATGCTGCCAAGAAGTGAGAATGAGAGCAGAAACAACTTTGAAGGGCAGTATATCTTTGAAATTGTCCTTGTGTACTGAAAAAATTGATAACGTTAATTCTGGAGACAAGTCCAGTATCTCTTTGATGAGAGATGACTTACATTGTTACCAAGATGAATTTTTCAAGTAAGCTGATATTTGTGCTCTAATAAACCACTTCGCTTTTATCACTAGTGTCACCAGGACCTTACTCATTTTAATTAATTGTCTGCAAAGTACTCTGAAGATTTAAAATAAGGATTAATTATACCATTATTAATTTTCATTGTTTTCTATTTTTTATGTAATGTAGAAACCTGCTTTTTAAGAATCAGTTTTAATTTCTGTAGGGAAATATTATTGTTATGAAATAGTAATTTATTAGGATTATATACACACACACACTTATTTTAAGCAATCATAGAATAACAATGCTAGGAATTATGTTAACCCTATGAAGTGAGACTATTTTTGCTCCTCATGCCAGTTAGAAATACTTATACGGTTAAGAAACTCTGCCTAGGGCATTTCCTGGGGCTTAATGAACTAATTGCCATTTGGGAGAGGCAGTTGCTTGAGGCAAAGCTGCTCATTAACTCCTTAGGAAATATACCGGGTTGGGTTTTGTTGTGTTTTCTTTCTTTGCTTTTTTTTTTTAATTCATCCACAGAATAAACTCTTACAACTTTCCCTGGGAGCAGCTTCATTTTTCCACTGTGCCGGAAGCATATTAAGTTTGAATGGGTGGTATTCTTATATTAGGTTTTCATGCAGTATTTACAGCAAGCACAGCAGTATGAGAATTTTTTATTTTGATTCTTAATATTCTGTCAGGAATTATAAAGCTTATACATTACATATCTAATCCTTCCCTTAAAAAAATATTTAAAACACATTAAATAATACCAAGATAGAATCATTATACTGAATGAGCAATGTAAAAAGCCTAAATAGAGAGGATTCCAGGACAAAAACGTTCAGATCACCTGAGAAAATGTCAAAGGACTAACATTAGCATTCGTTCTTCTAACAAAATTGGAGGCCAGTTGCTGAAACTAAGCCCAAAGTATTTGTGACAGCACAGGTTCTGTAGAGCAGAAGGGAATCACTCAGATATTCAGAGATACAGGAAACACAGGAAATGGTACTCAACAGGAGCCAACCAAAAATATTCATCATCTAAATCTCTATCACCAACCTACAAAAGTCTTCTGGTTCAGGAAAGATAAGAAGCCACATTGAATGAGATCAGGTTTATTTTCCCCTGAAACAATACTAAAAGGCAATACTAAAGACAGCAATCATAGATATGAGTTAGGCAGCTGTGTTTTTCTTGTAGACTAGATTAATTAATATGAACTTATGTGGCAAAGTTTTAATCAACCAATTTAAACTGTCCTTTGCAGCCCTATGACAACGAGCACAGGGCACTCACCTGACAGATCTTGTCTTTTGGTTGGGAAAATTGTTCACATTTCAGTGTTTATTCAATCTATCTAAACTGTTTGGAGTTTTATTATGCCTTACCATAAATTATGTGCAATTCCAGTGAAGCAAAGTAGAATCATAAAATCATAGAATCATTTAGGTTGGAAAAACATGTAAGATCATCAAGTTCAGTGCTACTAAGCCCACCACTAAAACATGTCCCTAAGCACCTCATCTACACATCTTTTAAATACCTTCAGGGGTGGTGACTCAGTTACTTCCCTGGGCAGCTTGGTCCAATGCTAAACAACTCTTCAGGTGAATAAATGTTTCCTAATATCCAATGTAAATCTCCCCAGGTACAGCTTAAGGCCATTTCCTCCCTTCTTATTGGCTGTTACTTGGGAGAAGAGACCAACACCCACCTTGTTGCAACCTCTTCTCAGGGAGTTTTAGAGATTAAGTACTTTATTTAAAAAGTTTTTATTTTTTTCACTTCATAAATCCATAATCATCAAGATATTGTGGGAGCATATAGTAACCTTTACAGATGTTTTGGTGATTTTTCACCAAAAATACTTGGAATTTTGAGGTAAACTTTTGATACATTCTAAGCACTAATAATGATAACAGATAAAAAAATCAATAAAAATTCTTTTTTTTTAATGGTTAACTGAAGAAAACCTCCAAAGACCAACAGCATACTGCATGGTTTGAAGACCAGGTGGTGAACAAACAGTGTCCCTAATGCAATATGCAAGTGCCCTTTCTTCTAAAAAGCTGCCAAGAGACTCATAACAAAGATTCTCTGCTGGTGATAACTTTTAATTATGTTTCAACTGAGTACAATGAAGATGTTGAACTTATAATGTTTCCTAATTCTAGCTTCTGGCTCTTTTCCTGCCCATCCCCAGATATTTGCTGGTGTGCTCATTCATCTTGATAGTCTTAGGAAGAAAATTAGAAACAGTGTAGAAGTGCCTAATTTTTATAATTTTGTAAGAGAAAGAGAAACCTAAATTCAAAGAGTTCTCTTTTTTTTTTACATTTCTAAAAAATAAGATTTAGTAAAAGGCTATTTTTTTTTTACTAGAACAATGAGACTGTGTCATTAGCAAATGTTGCCTTTGTTTATCTGGAATATATTACTAACATTTTTAGGATAATGAGCCATATAAAAATTTAATTCAAACCACTGACAAAAAGAAAATTAATTACTAGTAATATTTGGGTATTCAGAAAATCTGAACACAAAACGGTTGATTTGTTATTGGAAACATTCTACAGAGTGTAAAAAGGATGAAAGCAGAAGAATGCTATTGAAATTGGGAGGGGAGAGGTAAATTTATATGTATAGGAATTGCTCTAAATCCCAGAAGTAAGTGAAAACAAGTGAGGACATCAGCCTTTCTGCATATTTCACTGATTCATTTTGTAGAATTCCATTAAAAGATAGTAACTTTCTGGAAAACTTATATAAGTTAGTCACATCAGCTGAGTGATATAAGCTAACAAGGATCAACCACCAACCAAGCTGGTATTCCATGTTCAGAACCCAGTATCATTGTACTGAAACTCATTAAATGCTAAGAAGATGAGAGGGGGAGATGGATACTTACTACTTCTTTCACAGATTAAATTAAATGAAAACCTGCATTTACCATTCATTTACTTCTTGAGCATCTGCTTCCCTATTTTCCTAGGAAAGAAATAAGAAGCTACTGCGTTTTACTTGCTTTTGTCATGTTAATGTTAGTCATCATGTCCATTTGAACATGAATTCATATTACCTAGTATATGGTTGATTTAATTAGGCATTGCCTACACTGAAGAAATAAGAATAAACCAGTATCTCATAAGCACACATACAATTTTGCCAGTACAACCCCACATTTGACGCTCTTGTTTCAGCACAGAAGTGTAATTTTTGGTTTAACATCGAACTATTTCAACAGCTCACTTCTGGAATTGGAGTTTTTACCTAGCATATTAGAACAGCTTTAGTGTACACTGTAAGAAAAAAAAAATTCCCAAGCATTCCTCACCTATCGAAGAAAATATTCTACACTGAACAACAATTTTGCAGACATAAGTCACATATGTGTCAACAGAAGCATGGAGGGAAATGGTTAAATAAGGACAAGAAAGGTGTGGAATCCACAAAGGCACAGTAATCAGACTTTAATTTCATAACATTGGCATTAATATGACTTTTCATGTCACTGGACTCTAGTCCAAGGCCCTAGGCTTCAATAAGTATAAGGAGCATAGGGAATGTATATAATAATTATTAAAAGAACGAGAGTAGGAGGCTGGATGGTAACAGCTCTTGTACAGCACTAAGTTAGACATCCACTTTGACCTTTTGTTTCTATAAGCAGAACAATTACTGAAGGAACAGTAGAAAGTAAAGGAATGGTCCTTAGTTTACATCATACTGAGTTAGGGAGAAAAGGGAAAACTGAGAAGTATTTCAAGAAAGGAAATAATTGAAATACAATCATAGTCATTAAAAACTACACTGTGAAAGAATTGTTTATATTATATACTACTCTCTTTCCATTCTTAAATCCTGTCTTTTTCTTTTCTTTTTTTTCTTCTTATGAATTCAAAAGATGAGTTTTATTGATTGCTTTTTTATTGACAGTATTTTTGAAATTCTGGAACTGTTCTGGACCTTACTCTTCATCAGGCTTAATATCACTGTGTAATTGGCTTTACTTGAATGGGTAGGTGGCACTCCACCAGAGTTTGTATTGGTCTTTAGGGATCTATGCTTGCAAATTCTTCAGGGCAGATTTTCAACACTGTTCACAACAACAAGTTATGTAGTGTTGGTACCTTATGAGTGCAGAGTGCTTTTGAAATTCTATTCCTAGCTCTGGGCTCTGACAATCTGGCTCTGAGCTTTTTTTTTTTCCTTCATTTTTTTTTTTAGTTGTTGTGCTTTCCCCCCCCACCCCCTTTTGTTGTTGCTGTTGTTATTGTTAATCTGAACCATGCAAAAAAGATATTGTGATAAGTATCATCAAACGCCTGCAAAACACACTAAATTTACTGATTAAAGTTTAGTCAAAAGGCATTTCCTGTAGAATTTGTCAGTGTGTTTTCTTAGAGTATATACAAATCTCTACTGCTACTACACGGTAGCGTAAGGAGGAGATTAAAGATGAAGGAAGACCTGTGGAAATCTGAAAAATATTCCCCTTTTCTGCTTCTCTTTTATTCTCTACCTTTCCTTTCACACAAATCTCACACCATAAGGATTATGTCCTGAGGTGTCAAACTTCCTAATTTGGTTCAGTGATGATACCTTCCGCAAAAATGTTGGCATAGATTAATAACGGCCACACATTTCATAAAGAAACTACATGTTTTGTTCTTCTTTGGTTTTCAACCAGAATTTACGTTGTGAGAATATTATTAATTTCTGATTTTGTTTTAATGTTTTCAGTGAAAAATATTATTTTCAGCTACTTGAATTTCCGTTAAAGAGCGGTAACTTTCTGTCTTCCAGTTTACCTGGTAAAGATTGAGTCATCTATGAGAAGATTTATCCTAATGGCATCCCGGCCTTCTATTAGCCTTGACATCACCCTATTAAACTCTTATATTTGTACAGTGTGATTTGGCAGGCATATAAAAACTATAACATCTGATAAAAATAATAATGCAAAAAAGGAACATTCCAGTAAAAATAATTGTTGAGCTAACAGCTTCTTGTATTTTTTTTTTCTGTTCTTACGTGTATAGTGAATCATCCGGAAAATTATGTATAAATTCACTGTGAAAAATGCATTCACCTTTATATGGGTACCATAAGTTAATTTATTACAATATGCATTAAAATAGCAGCACAGGAAATTTCATAGCTGAAACAGAACAGGGTAACCTAGAGGAGGAAAAGGAAGTAGCATGAAGGAAATAGATAATATAATAAAAGTGCATTCAAAATAGCTTTCCCAGTCTATACCCACCAGGTTAGCAGCACAGCACCAGTCAGATATCAGTACAGTATCATGGGTCATAGGCTCAACTGCAGAAGATAAGCATCTTAAATCCATCTGCATTTTTTTATGCCAAATACAAGTAAAGATGCATACCTTTTTATAGAACATAGGTTTAATATTGACAGAAAAAATTTAAACTTTCTCTTTAGTAAACATGTATGTGTCAATACTATCTTATTAATATTTCCCTATATGCCTGACCTTTTGCTCACACTTTCATCAGAACTACAGTCTATGTGATTTAAAAACTAAAAACATAAAGCGAAATTTTCTAATTTTTTTTAATATATAACTTTTTGAGGCATTTAGATAGAATTTAGACAGCTATCTGTCTAAAACTGAGTTGCAATGAAAATCAACTCTGAAGAACAAGCTGCTTGGGACACATATGGCACCTAGGAACCTTGGAAGCTGGAAATCTGACTGCCTATCTGTGGTTTCCTGGATCCAGCACCTGGGAATTCAGACTGTAAACGAAGTGCAGTGCTGTGTGTCTGTCCATACCGTATTAAGGATCAACAAAACAGGAAAGGGAGGCAGGGAATCTCTTTTCACGCTGCACTTTCACAGCGCATGAGCATGGTAATGCATACACAGACATAGAGTGATGTTTACCACTGCGAGAGCCAGGACAATGCGTTGGCTTGATGGGGCCTTTGCAGAATCTTCTGTCAGAAACAAAGGTAGCTGTCCACTGTGTGAACTCATTTGGAATATTTTACTAAAAATCTTCAAAACGAAGTCAACACAGTACCAGACTAAAGTAAAGAAAGAGGAGGTTCACACTGCACATGATGCAAATATGACCATGAAACAAAGAGAATAGTGTTTTGATGAGAAGGCAGGTGTAACATGAGGCTGCTCTGCAGGGTTTAGTAAAAGCAGAGACTTCGTGCTGATTCAGATCTTGCCAGGAGATGTCAGTTTTTAGTTGAATCAGGAACTGGACAAGGATGCGATGTTGATTTCTGACTTCAAAATACCTTTTAACCTCCTTTTTGATTCAAGAAAATAAAAGTATTATTCAAGTAGACTTAGAGTTGATGCACAAGTTATTTCAAATCAATTTTCCTTCTAACAATATTCCTTCTAACTTCTGACCAGGGGAGAGACAGGATATAAAAAGACACAGAGGACTAGATTAATGTGTGAATACTGTCAGAATTGTTTAAAAGTTCAGTCAAGCTGCTTTCACTTCTAGCCCTCTTTATTTGAGGTCTCACTTCCATGTTTTTCTTTTGCCAAAGGAGTATTTTTCCATGCAGGAGACACTGGTGCATCAGTTAATCTGAACGTGTCACAGAACAATAAGCTGTTGTGCTCAAACAAGTTCATAGATATCAAGAAAAAAATACCTTATGGCTAAAACTGTTAATTTTCTTTTAATTTCTATTTAGATTAGTTATAAGCTGCTATTTTCCATATCATAGGATGAATTACGAAAATATCAGAATATTTTGTTAAAGAGAACATTTCACATTGGCCTTCCGGGCATGTTACTATTCATAACAATGAATTTACCACAGCAAGTGTCTTCAGCTGCTTAGGTACTGTGACTATAACACTAATTACCATCTCATAAGACTGTAGTGTATTCACCATGGCAATGTTAGTATGTTAACATTCACTGCTTTTGTAACACAGTACGTTGAAATTTTTATGGTGTAATTTGTGAATTAAATGTAAATGCTTTCATTATTGCAGGGTTGCTGTTTTCTGGAATTTCAGCCTTAAAAAAAAATTTCTCCTATTTCTTTGAAAAACATTCCAGAAGGGAAATTACGTCTTTTCCATTGTCTTCTCTTTATAAACAGCATTTTGGATAGTATTTATATTGGATTATCAGTGCCTAAGTAATGAAACGGGCCGGGGGAGCATCAACAATTAAAGACCTCTATACTACACAAAATTCCAAATTGGGCTATATTTTTCCAAATGGACTGTGAGATTTACAGGATATAGTAAAATTATAATTTACTGATTAAGCATATGTTTCATTTAACTAGTAAATAAAACATGCAACATGTAACATGTGAATTGTATTTTTACTGTTATAATCACATAATTTCAAAAGTGAAGATCATTAGGCTACAACCTCCTTTCCAGTCATGATAGAAAGTGATAAGGTTTCCCCTGAGCCTCTTCTTCTCCAGGTTAAAATATCCCAGTTTCTGCACATTGTCCTCATAAGACATGCTCTAGATCCTTCACCAGCTTCATTGATATAATTGCTTTTCTACCAGTCTTTTGTATTTTAGTTCATTTTAATGAATGCCTCAGTAAATTGTTACATGTGTATTCATACATGTGTATTCATACAGAACAAGTTCAACAATTCAAGAAACGTAATTTTTTTTTTTTTTGGTAATAAATGGGTTACTGAGGATGTCAGAAATTCGGATTTACTTTTAGGAGCTCTTCTGAGTCTGATGTCAGAGATAGATATCAAGATGCTCAAAAGTTTTATTTCAGACTACAAATGCATTTGCAAGTTATTTTTAATTCCAGAAAAGAAAATTTCTTGTTCAATGTACTAGATTATGTTCAATAAAAAAATGAAATGGTTTACATTTTTTGATGATGATAATTTCATTTAAAACCTAAATATCAAATGCTTCTTTCAGTATTCATGATAGGATGGTAGAACAGTCTAAACCAAATACCTGTAGTAAAATAATTGGTAATAGATAATGAAGTTACATATTAATTTTGCAGGGAGTGCAGCAAGCAAACACAGGCAGTTCTAGGAAAATACCACTTTTGCATAACTAATTTGACGTAGGTGCTTCTTTTGTAAAGGTATGCCAATTCGTATCATTGTTTGACCAAGTATAATTCTGTCTTACTTTTTATCTTATTCCTTTTTTTGTTTTTTTGCTTTTTCCCCAAAATCCTAGTTGACTAATTGTCCATGTAAAGGGGAACTAGGGAGTATCATCTATTTAAATGATAGAAGACATTATTAACTAATGTAAATAATGAAAACCAATAAAGACGTGTTAATAAGAGAATTTTAATTAGAAAATAAAAGGCAGTCAGAAAAGAATCACGAATATGACTGAGATGAAGGAATTTTTGAAGAAATAACATGGTAAATATTTACACGCATTTAAGCATTGTAAAAATCAAAAGAAGTGCTTATGATTACAAATTAAATTACATTTAAGGATCATGGGGATAGAAATGGGTATTCTACTGTATTTGAGCAGTGTCTGGCATAACAGGGACCTATACTTCTCAGGTCGTTCAATTTCTAGCCTTATAAAACTAACAATAAGATTAGTATCAAAGGACACTCATAGGAATGAATGGGAAACAAGCTGAGAAAATTAAAGCTTAGTATCAGAAATAAAGCCTATACAAGTTCAAAAGAGAATAAATACTGTTTCTATATACAAATAAATAGTAGAATTCTACGTTAATATATAGAATATGTTGGAGGATTTTCAAAGTTTGTCATGCTGTAAGAAATGTTAAAAACCCACAATACCTATTTGTTTTGTTTTGATTTTATTTAATAGAGATCATAATCATAGAAAACTTTAGACTAGAAGGGACTTCTGGGCATCATTTGATCAAACATCTTTTGAAAACATGACCCTAGGCCATGTTATGTAGGGCCATGTCTTGCATTTTTTGACAGTCTTTTCCAGTGTTTGGTTGTACTTAGAGAGCAGACTTCATATTCAGGCAGAATGCTTCTGAAGAAACTTGTGCCTGTTGTTTCTCATCACATGCAGTCTTGTGAAGAGAATATCTCTGTTTCTCAATAAATGCCTTTTAGATACCAGAAGACTGATCAGCTTCCATTGTTCCCTTGGGATGAAGAAATCCAGTTACAGAATCACAGAATCACAGAATCACAGAATTGTTGAGGCCGGAAAAGACCTCTTAGATCATCAAGTCCAGCCTATGACTCAACACTACCACATAGCCTAGACCATGGCACTAAGTGCCACATCCAGCCTCGCCTTAAATACCTCCAGGGACGGTGACTCCACCACTTCCCTGGGCAGTGCATCCCAATGCCTGAGCACCCTCTCTGTGAGAAAGTGCTTCCTGATATCCAACCTAAACATTCCCTGATGCATTTTCAGGCCATGTCCTCTCATCCTGTCACTGGTTACCCGGGAGAAGATCCTGATCCCCGCCTGACTACAATCTCCCTTCAGGTAGTTGTAAAGAGGGATAAGGTCCCCCCACGTCTCCTCCAGGCTAAACATCCCCAACTCCCTCAGCCTCTCCTCACAGGACTTTTTCTCTAGACTCTTCATCAGCTTTATTGACCTTCTTTGGACATGCTTCATTCAGCACCTCATGAGACGGCCCAGCCCTGCACATAGGGCTCGAGGTAAGGCCTCACCAGTGCTGAGCACAGGGACAGAATCACATCCCTTCTCCTGCTGGCCAGGAGGATTTTATTGTTCCTGATACAAGCCAGGATGCCATTGGCCTTCCAGGCCACCTGGGCACTCTGCTGGCTCATGTTCAGCTTGTTGTCAACCAGTACTCCCAGGTTACTCTCTGCTGGGCCGCTCTCCAGCCACTCCTCCCCCAGTCTGTAGCGCTGCAGGGGGTTATTGTGGCCAAAGTGTAGGACTCTGCACTTGGTCTTGTTGAACTTCATACCATTGGCTTCAGCCCATAGACCCAGTCTGTCCAGGTCCCTGTGCAGCGCCTTCCTACCCTCCAGCAGATCAACACTCCCCCCCAGCTTGGTGTCATCTGTGAATTTGCTAAGGGTAGACTCAATCTCCTCAACCAGGTTGTCAATAAAGATGTTGAATACGACTAGGCTCAGTACTGATCACTGGGGGACACCACCGGTTACCAGACACCAACCGGATGCAGCACCTTTCACCACCACTCTCTGGACCTGGTCATTCCACTAGTTTTTAACCCAGCAATAACCCAAGGTAGATATAATTCACAGCTTTACTGTTACACATGCTGATTTTTTTCTGGTCACTTTCTGGTCCTTTCCATACTGCTAAGATCTTCTATATTTTCTCTAGAGATATACATGAGCTTTGTGCAAATTTCTCTAAAATCTGCAAAGTGGACAGTTGAATGGGCAAACAGCAATGGTGTAAATGAAAAGCCAAATTTGCTTGAGATGGGAAAAGTAAGATCAGTACTCAGTATCCAGGACAAGCAGTAAGATGCTCTTTCCGGGAAAACAGCTGAATCTCCAGGGCAGGACTCTACTTTCACAGCTAATTAAATATTAAGAAAAAATTCTGACAAAAACTGTATAACTGCAGCAACCTTCATTACAAGTATTCAGCCTTGACTTGATATGCATACTGTGCACGTGATCAGAGAAATTATGCATATACTACACTTACATTAGGCAACTGATGAAAATTGGTTAAATTATGTTAGACAGAAAAAAATACAGGAAAGAAACTCTTGACATATTCTGAAAGCTTTTCCTTTGAGCAATAAATATATTTAGAGACAAGACCTCTAGCTATTTGCCATTTTAGAGCTGCAGAATTGTCTACCTATGCATTATCTGACACAGAATTCAATGGATTATTAAAAAGTTTATGATTTTATTTTTCCGCAGTTGAATGACTTTTATGTGGGAGTCCAATCTACTACAGTTTTGCACTCAGATTTACCACCTCTTTGGGATTCAAAGCAGCTGACAAATAAATTTAGCAACAATATTTTTGAAGGATTTATTTCAGGAGGAAACTTTTGCATATTTAAGGACAATAATAATGACCCCTTATCAAAATATCTAATGATTACTCTTGCTATCAGTGGCTTCTTTACCAGTTCAGAGTTCTCACAAAGTTTATGAATGGAGGTCTGGTCAAAAAAAATAAATGTTAAATCTTTTTTTTTTACTTTCTTCTTCTATGTTTTTTCTTTTATTTTTAAATAGCTTTAGTATTACGTTGCTCCATTTAAGCTTTTATTTTTAATAGATATTTCATGTTCAGTGGATTTGCAAAATTAGAATATTGATCAAACTATGTCTTGATATTGTTTCTGCTTGGTTTAAACTGTACAGGTTCAGAAAATTTAAAATTTAAGTTAAAAGATTTGTGCTTTGAACATTCTTGCAAGTAATATAACAATTTATATATGTTAGCAAAGCAAGTTAAAACAGATGTAAGCCAAATGCAGGTAACAATTTTATTTCTATGTTCCATAAACAGTACAAAGTTTTTCATTATTTTAAAAAAAAAGAAAATAAAAAAGAGGGAGACTCAAGTTTTTCCCCCCACTATGCTTTTGACCATGAATTCTGCAAAAAGCCACTTTACTGTTGCCTATACAAGATCAACACCAAATTGGTTTGATCCAGGTTCTAATTTATTTTTATTCCTGAGAACTATCTCTTAATTCCATCAAGAGATGCTCTGAAATCAGCTTGCAGTGTGTACTTCTGCTGTTAACACAGCCTCAAAGACTAAAATATTCCCCTCTAACAAGTGCAAGAAAACCCTAGCAGTAGATTTTTTGAGTTTATAATTTGAATCAGGTAAAAATTCTCATTCTAGCCATCTATAAAGAAAACCAGCTAAACACAGAATTTTATAAACTAAAAAAAGTGTGAATTTGTTTAAGTTTTAATGTAGCTTTCAGGTGGAGATGGTGGTGAGTTGACAAGATGCCCACCCAGCTGTTCTCTCATTCCGCGTCCTCAACAGGACATATATAGTGAATGAGATGAAAAAACTTGTAGGCTGAGATGAAGACAGATAAATTATTTTTCCACATGCCCTCACAGGGAAAACAGACTCAAATTGGTGAATATTAATGTAGTTTACTGGCAATTGCAAATAGAGTAGGATGGTGAGAAACAAAGACAAAACGTAAAAATTACATATTGTCTCTCCTGGCACAGAACCCCACATTTATAGAAGATATATGTATCACAGTAGCCTATTCTTATAATGATTATCACTTTTACAGAACTATTAAATAAGGAAATAGTTTCATCAATATTATCACCCAGCATAGGCATTTAAGTATCACATTAATATGTAACTTAGGCCATGTCTAAGACACAGATATTGTTTTACTAATGCTATGTACATCTCTGCAATGTATTTAGATATTTTAGTCCAACAAATCAACTCTGGTAAGAGCTAACCAACTATGCTTTATTTATAGGCTCAGATTGATTGACAAAGTATAAAGTTCTAAAATGATTATGTACTGTGCTCAAAATGTTTTTGGGGAGGAGAGCAGAAGATGTGGGTGAAAAGTGTCGGTATTGGAAAAAAAATCACAATTGGGAGCAAGAAGGGAACAAACTTATCAACATGTCTATGGAAAACACTGC
Organism: Apaloderma vittatum; assembly: GCF_000703405.1. Taxonomy (NCBI): domain Eukaryota; kingdom Metazoa; phylum Chordata; class Aves; order Trogoniformes; family Trogonidae; genus Apaloderma; species Apaloderma vittatum. The sequence continues at coordinate 30,113 of NW_009716565.1, forward strand.
TTCCTGAACTTTAACAGAAGTAAATATACCAGAAGTTTTTTGATTCAAGCTAGATGCTTGAAGGTATGTCTGTGCTTCTCATTTGCATATTTGTGTTGCCACATTAGACAAGTACAGACAAGAAAAATCACTTATTTCTTGAAATTGTGGTCAGTAGATATAATATACTTCAAGGAAAAGTATTTGATTCTTTGTCATCTAGAACATTAGTTGATTTTGTTTCCATTTTATGAACTGGCTGGTGAGGTTGTTTTACTTGAATCTGAATTAATATGCTTCAGCTGATCATAATGATTCTACCTTTGCTGTCATCAAAAAAAAAATCTATAAATTTATATCTTTTTTCCACTTGCATGCTTTTAATTAAGCAAAAACTGTTAAGTAGTATCTTTCCTTTGAGTCTTGTTCTTACAAATAACTTCAAGTTTAGTGGTAAAATGTTACTTTTAGAAAATTTATGTAATCTATAAAAGCAAGAAAACTAGAGAAGCTTCTGAAATACATTGTCCTTTTCAGTGATCACAGGTCACAGATCCTTTGGTCTGTAACATGAAAAAAGCAGAGAAAGTACAACTTGAGGAATTAAAAGACAACATAAGAGGTATAGAGAAATTAAGAAAAAAAAATTTCTAAATCACTGTGTGAAGAAGATGTGAAATACTCACTATGCAATTTTACACATTGTACTGTACCCTGCAGAGGGACTGGTTTCTTTGGAACACAAAAGAAAATGAATCTGTTCTTGGATTTAGTTCAGAGAGAATCATGAGAGCTATTTACTTCTGATGCAGTTCCAGTAAAAAGCTATTATGTTGATTGCCATAAAGTTCATCAGTTTAAATGCATAACTTTTATTCCTGACTCATCATTGAGGTAAAAATACTTATCCACTTTGATAAAAAATGCGCAAAATAAAGACAAGAATTGTTGGAAGCTCTACATTTTAGTTGTCCATTCATATTAGACAAGTAAAGGATGCGCAATAAAGCTCATAAAATCTTGTATCTCTTAAAATGTGAGTTCAGGATTCCAGTACTTACTTGCAAACAGTTGATCAAGCTCTATCTCATTCCATGGATAAAATTAGTATGATTTATGCTTCTGCCCCATTACCTTCACCTCACCTCTTTAAATCTTTCTCTGATATTATTTCTTATTATTCATGTGGTGATTGATGTATTATTATTTGAAATCCTGAGACAACTCTTTCATTACCGAAGTCATGATCTGCAGAAAACATTGTGAGTCATGCAATCCCACTCCAAATCTACATGAAATAGAAATATGGTCTTATGCCAACCCTCTCACATAGCTGAAGGGAGACAAAAATGGCAGCAGAATCTATAACAAAATCTTTATGATTTTTCTAGCTGTTTGCTATCAGATACCAAGGACAATCCATGACAAACTGGGGCATATAGAGCACACAATGAATCACTAGATAACAGTATAGGGCATTCTCTGGATAACCACCGGTCCAGAAGGAGATGGAGTAACTAAAGTATATTTGAAAATACTTACTGGAAACCATCTATGTTATTTTCTTGGAATATTTCCAGCAGTTTGAATCCTACTTTGTAATAACACTACTAACTGATCATAGCAGTTACCATGAGGCTTTTGGACTGCAACGACATATTGGCCTTGAAGTAACACGCAAGTCAAAAACCTCTCTAGAGCTTTTTATTAAGAAATTGGGCATCATAACCAGGTGAATTGAAATTATTATAAGGTGTTATAAGGTCTTGAAGTATGCAAGTATCAGCAATACCTATGACCTACGTAAGGTAAATTTTTGAAATGCAAAACTAAAAAGAGAAGCAAGAAGAAAAATTAAAAAGAAAATCCTTAATATTCTTTCTAAATTTCCTTTAAACACACGAAGTTCAAGAAAGCTAGTGCAAGTTCTTGTCTCCACGTCAGGAAAATCACCATTGTCAGTACAGACTGACTGATTAGTTGAGAACCGCAGGAGGTCTTGTGGATACTTGCAGACAAAAAATTGGATACGAGCAAGTAATGTGCACTTTAAACCCCAAAAGCCAATTGTACTTTGGGCTGCATAAAAACAAACATGATAGTAGGTTGAGGGAGCTGATTCTTTCCCTCTAATCTGCTTTTGAGGCCTCACCTCCAGTGCTGTGTGTTCTTCTTGGCCCCCCGAGGGGAAATTGCTGCCAGGGCCAACTCCCTGTCCATAGGTGCTGCTTTTGGCCAAGGCAATGGTGCTCTGGCTCTGACTCAGAGTAATGCAATGCAGGTAATAGCATTCAGCTAACCATTCTGTGAAAACTGCTTGCCCACGTTTTCATACTGTAGTTAGTAAGGCTACGTTTATCACCCTAGCATTTCTCATCTTGCCCTCAGTGAAGAGCAGTTATGCTGGCAGATTGATATTTATCCGACAAAATACTTCAGAAATAGAAATATTTATTAATAGTGTTTGACAATGTGTTTCTGAATTTTTGTTGAATGATTTGACTGACTCATTTTCAGAGCAAATTACATAGTGTCTATAGTTCAAGTAACAGCTCGTCAAATCATAGAGCCAGATGGGACAACAAAAATTTTTATACCTTGGAAAATTAATTCCAAATTATGGCAGACAGTGAGTATTTTGAACACTTCTATTCTGCTATAAAACACATTTGAGACAGTTGAAATTACCTAATGCTGTCATGAATATTAGTATTGTCTAAATATGAATGAATATTAAAAGCATAAAGTCAATAAATCACATATAAATGATTTTTTTATGGCTATACATCTTTTTCTGCAGTTTTTAAGCCACTGTTAACATTATTACATATTGTAAAATATCCAATGTACATTAAACAGAAAATAAAACTTATAAGTTCGTTCAGTATCAATACTTCATTTCAGAACTTTTAATTTTGAATTTGTCCTCTATACGGCCATCACTGACATCCATCAAACGAACAATTTCTTTTCATTTTATTTTTGTCTTAATTTGTCTGTAGTTTTGTAGAGATAACGAAATAAATATGGATTCATATGGGCATAGCAAAAATACCTAGCTGTGATAAGTTTTGTTTTACTGTAGCTATAAAGAAACTTACATATTGCATGAGTCAATGAATTAGGTATAGTATTGCATGGAATTGCTACAAATGCTACAGTTAAGTGTTCAACAATAGTCCATATATGTCTTGAAACCGTACAGTCCGCTTTATTAAGAAGTAAATTGAAGTGATTGAGGTTTCCTACTAACAGGATACCTCAATCACTTCAAGAATTTCCCTGGAAGTTAAAAGATCTTCTCTTACTCACCAGCAGAAAACGAACATCTGTGCTAGTACGTCTTTCAATTGCACTGCAACGTCAGCATTGGAACTGTGCCCAGGTCTCAGTAGCAGTTCTCTAAAATGTACCATAAATTACACCTCAGTTTAAAGTACACATTACTGGTGTTATTGAAATGTTATTATGCTCAAATGTAGCCAATGAGATTTTTTGGTAAATGAAAAAAAATGTCAGAATGCAAAGACAGAGAAAAATTCCATCTCATTTTCTACGCTTTGTAATTTTGTTCATATTTTTGCACATGAGAGACAGAAGTCAGGGCAGTATTTTTCAGTGTGTCCTTAACTGTGAAGAGAAAACTTGATATTTCAAACAACTACAGAACCCATTTTAGAAATGATATCAAACTCCAACATCTATTCCTTTTCTCATTTGACCTATTTGGCCAGATGTAGAGCTTCTTTCCTATCCCCCCACCTGGTATCTTTAAAATTACTTCAGAAGGCTCTGCCACATCAAAACCAATAGAGTGAAGCACTATATTAAAAAGAACAACTTCACACTTCAGAAGATTCTACTACAGTAGATGCAATTGTCTTCAGAAATACTTTTGGCGTATTATTGGCAACATCACATAAACTTGGCTATCTTCAAAAAGTGTTATTTCTTCCTTTTTAGGATGTGGCATTAAAATGTCAATAGGATCCTGATTTTTTTTTTTTTCCAATATTTTTATTATGTTAACTTATTTTCATAAAAACAGAACATTTAAATGTTGAATGTAAAAACAGTTGGTGATACAGTATACCAATTGCTTCAGCTGATTATTTCATGGAAGAAAATCGTCAGTACAAACAAATTCATGATTAACATCCATCTCTTTTACTGAAGAATCTAGTAGAACATCATAAAAGTCTCTGTAAATAAAAGAAATAATTGGCTGAAAAAAAATACTCTTATTTGTCATTGCTTCTATATGATGCAGGACAATAAATGGATGAAGGAAGGTGCATGGAAGTTGTGTATGGAAAAAGTAGCATCCTGTGAACATATTTTCTCATCTCTGCTGTGGCAGATGTGAACTTTTAACAGTGGTTTATTGACACTTTATTCTGATCTGGTTATTGAGGAGTTTTGAAGTATAAAGGCTAGAATCAGCAGAAAAGTCTAAAAGACATTACTAATTTAGCAAAATCAATTGTAAATACTTGGGAATTTTTACTGGACAAATTTATGGCCAATGATTGTAAAGAACTTAAACACATTTTCTTCAGCTACTAAATTGGCTTGATCAAGAAAGAGGAGGAAAACAATAGTATCCAATTTCTTGTTGGCTGAATAGATTTCTTATGAAAAAAAATGTAGTTATTAGGGAACTATTTTGAGTGTTGGAGTTATCACAACCTAAAAAGTTCAGGCCTGCTTAGATTACCATCAAGAGACAATCTGTAAGATCTGTAGCATTCTACTTCACTGTAGAACAGTCACCTGATAACATGCCTTCTCAAGAATCAGAAAGAAAAACCCAGCATGCTCTGCAATAACAACATCCCAAATTCATCCAGATGATTACAGTACTACTCCCAAATATCTTTCCTTACATTCTCTTTGTTTTTTTTCATCTAAATCCCACTAAAGCAATTCCGTCTCTATTACAGTGCTAAAGAATTATAGGTGATTCCTGTGATATGACACAGGATTTTAAATTTCCATCTGCCAGCTGTGTCCTATAGCTGCTATCATACCATCATAAGGCAAGATAGATATCTTTACAGATCATTTTGTATGTATGTACGTGCACACCGCTCCATTCATCTAACAATAACTGCAATATATTCTCCCCTGTGCTTTGTAATTAGAGTAGGACTGCGTTTGCTTAGACCTTACTTAGCTTTATGATTTATCTTGATGGTTTGCACCTGTGTGTCTAAATTTTACTAATATTAATTATTTATAAACCAACTTTTCTAATCAACAGTGTTTGAGGTGATGAAGGAGAGGGATGGAACAATGGGCGCATTTGTAGAATACATGTTTTCCCTTGCCATTGGTGAATCACACTTAACTCACATGTGAAGTAATGAGATAATTTATTTGATGTATTATTATGTATGTGATGTGTAATAAACTATAGTTTAAGTATATAATTTCTGAATTAACTAGATCTATAACACTCACATTAGTCATCTATGTTTCTGATTTGGGAAATCATTTATTTGGTTCAAACAAACAAATTAGATATACTGTGACCCTTAACAAAAGGAAATGTAGGTGCAAATATGTCTATGGCAATTCATACGTATGCTGTATCTAAAATCTCATAAGAAGACTAAATATAAAATTAAGAACCTTAGATTCTGATGTAATTTGATTCCTTCCCAAACTTTTATAAATAGTAAAATTGTATGAAACATGAAATCAGTTTAAAATAATTTCTAAAATATCTGCAATACTGATTTTGTAAAGCTGTTAGAAAATGCTATATATAAAAATTAAGCTTCCTTAAAATATTGTCATTTTAGATGCTAGTGTTACCATTCACAAATCAGATAAACATCTGTCACTCAAAAAATTTCCAGATATTCTACACAATCTTTTTGAAACAGTCATGGTTTATGTAGACGTATTTTAGATGATAGAAATAAGGTTCCTTCTGTTTCAAACAGATGTTTATAAGAAATAATGTAACATTTTCTGATAATTATTTTCATTTAATAATTGCTTGAATCTTACACAGAACATCCATTAAAAAAAACCCAAACAACCAAAAAAATAAAAACAAATCCCAGGCAAACACACAAAAATTATGGAATATCAGTTGTTTCTAAAACAAGAACTTAAGCACTAAAATATATGTAGGGTTTTTTTGCTGTGAATAGCATAAAAGCGTATCTTATAGCTATTTTTTTACTTCATCCCTTAAGTAACAAATATCTTCAGAATTATCATTAAAGGCAATTAGATACGTTATGAATCTGATCACAATTTCACAGTGTTATGCATCAAACAAATTATACGTCTGAAATCATGTCTGTAACATATGTAACAGTATTTTGACACTGATTTTGAACAAACCAGAAATTTTGCCCATCAATTACCTTTGATACCGGAAGGTTTTTAAGTTTCATATGGCTCATAAAAACAATAACTCAATAGCCTGTGGTTGTAGTAAAACATTGGAAAAACATTTTCTGTCAGTGACCTTGTCCATAACTGCAAAATGAATGTTGGATGTTTCTTAAAATTGCTGTGGAAGAAATATATGAAATCAAAAAGAAGTTCCCCATGAGGTTCATTAACCAATATTAACTATATTTCTTAAGTTTTATACTTGAAAAAATTCTCTAGTTAAGTTATTCTTTGAATTATTCTTTCTTTTTCAGTCTTTTGAGTCTGAAGATGGCTAAATTTCTATCACAAGAGAAATTATTTTGTTTTCATTATGTAGAAATTTTGATTTCTTTTTGATTTTAGAGCATATAAAGAAGTCTTCTCTGAATAACACTTAACAATATTGTTTCTTGACAGATTGCCTTAGCTAACTACAATACATATATAATTATTTTTTTAATTGTATGTGCAGGTATGTTCCAGTCTCATATATTTATGGTATGTAAAAAAGAAGCTTCAAAATTATTGTTGTTTAGTTAGTTGAATGGAGAGAAATCTGTTTTTCTCAGATTCCTTTGAAAGACCAATATTTACAATTACTTTCATATTAATTAAGAGGATATATTAGATTTACAGGTACAAGATTCTCTAAACCTGCTTGGATATCACTGAGAAAAAGTGGGAGGGGTTATGTGAAGACTCTGAAAAAAGGGTAAATGGTCAGTGAAAAGAAAAATATCATTTACTGCAGATTCCAGATTACAGTTTTTGTGAAGGACTCAATAGATAGAGCAAGTCAAAGAAATGGGGGAAAATGCAAAATACTAACTTTGTAGTAGTAGTAACATCACGTTTGGAGACTATTTAAATAGAAGTGTACAGATAGACAATTGAGAAACAGTTTTGTAACAGTAAGAGAGATGAAATTAATTTGTTTTGAATATATGAAAGTTAATTTCAACAAAATATTTGTCATTCCTTTTTCTAGCTCAAACTGCATAGCCAGTTAAATTTGTTTGCTTGAAGTGATTAATTCTAGTTTGTATTGATTATAAATGATTCATGGCCATTATGGAGTAAGGCTGACCAAGTCACTGTGAACAGTGACAATGCTCTTCATTGCCTATTTCCTAAGAGAAAAAATTCCCCAAACCCACAGCTATTTTATTATCTGAATTGATTAATAATAATAATTATCCTAGATTTTGACCTTCAACAACAACAGGAGTACATGAGTTTTCTAAAGACTGGTTATCCCTATTTGAAATAAATCAATTGAAGAATTCAAAGCACTAGAAAAAAAATTGCAGTTCATCATTGAAGGCTGTCCAAACATGGCCATCTCCTACAGCTTGGATTTCAACTGCTTAATATCGCTTCCTTTAAAATCTACCATTTTTTTCTCTAATATTCTATGGACATGTAAAGACTGCTGGCAAAAATGAGTTTTGAATAGCTTATGGGAGAACTGATTCTGAGTTTAAGGTGCAGAGTTTTTTCTGCCTGCAGCATCAGAAAATGTAAGAGATTGTATCCACTGTGCATTTTGATATTACGAATGGCCTAGTTAATGCTAGTTAGTTTGCTAAGATTGTCATTGGGGCAGTATGACACTAGGATACAATTTCATTTGCAGCACAGGTTTATTCAGGAGAATACAGGTTTATTTGCTGCAGGTGGGGTGGTAAGTTGGAAGTCCTACCAACTAATGAAAATTAAGAGACCTCTTTTTTATTTCTGAAATTGCTAAACAGAATATTAGATCACAAGTTATTGACAATAAATGAGTAGTATTATGAACCAGATAGGGTTATCATGAGAAAAGCTGGGCAATTACTACGTTTCATGAATTTCAAAATCTTCTATTTCAGAGTTGGAATTTTGCAGTGAATATTCTGGAGCTATCAGTCTGCTGCCTTCTTCCTCAATTTCTTATTAAAGTCTTATTAAAATCAAAACGTGATACTGAGTTCTGTGCAAATCTTCAGTTAGTGCAATAGTCTCTCATCCAATGGAAAAGATGGGATGCTAGATTCAGATCTGGTGATTGGCAGACATGCACTGAGGATCATGTGACCTTACAGAATCAGAGGAGGTAAGAATGAAACTGCAGAAGACCTTTCCCAGGTGCATGGTAGATACGACTTGCAGAAATACAGATGAGCAAATAGAAGAGATATGAAAATAGCTACTGTATTGAAGTATATCCGAATGTGAAAAGTTAGTCACTTGTATGTGAGACACTAAAATTTATGGCAGAATTACTATTGAGAAAGTGGTATCCATTGTGCAAGAAGAAGTTTAGAAGAAAATGAAGGAAATTATTTAGATAGGCTTTTAGTAATTAGTGGTCTCTTACACAAAGTACAAAAAGAATTGAAATCTTGGGCTCTCTGAGTGTCAAAGAAAACAATAAATGAAATAGATATAAAAAAAAAGGGCTGGCATTAAAAAATATTTTCCAGACAAAACAATACAGAGCCACATATTGTCACATTTCTTGTGTGTATCTACATTTCCTTTTTTTCTAGCAAAAAAAAAATATTTGGAATTATCTCTGAATAAGAAATTGACAGTTATGGCAATGTCACAGACCTTGTATTTCTGTGGCATTTCTGATATGCAGAACGGGAATTCATTCAAGAGGCCATTTGAGTGAATCCAAAAGTTCCTGCTGGAAGAATAGGTTACAATCTTATTTTCGGAAATGAAGAAGTTAGCCATTCCTTCACCATCATCAGCATCTTAGGAAAAGATAACAATTGCTGATATACAGACAGAATGTTGTGGCCACAGCATAAATCCAAACTGGACCGGTAGCAAAGATGGTGAAACTCAAGGTTGAGTGGTCATGGATGTGAGCAAGAAAAAGGGTCATCAGAGCTCAAACATGGTCCAAATTGATGTTCTGGGAGAGCACCCCTCAAGATTCAAAGCTGAGTATGGTTATTGAAGAGAATATAAATTGAAACAGGGAAACATCCAGGAATCTGCCACCTGAGATTATAAATACATTCATATTTCTACCTGAAAAAATATTTAGAATTTTATAAAAGCTTTCACTTAATCATCAGGATGTAGAAAATTTAAATCAGATCCAAAGCCTGTCCTCAAGATTATAATCTATTGCAGTAGATGTTATAGCTGGCAACATTAACAATGCAAGGAGAAGAATGAATTATAGGGAATGGGAGAGTTACTAATTATCCACAAAATTATTATACTGACTAATGAGCTTTTTTCACTTAGTCAAGTGGGAAATTTAATACTTAAGACAGTGCAACAGATAACTTTCTGGAAAACTGGCAAGTATCCAAACTTACTGTAGATGGTACTTTCTGGTAGCAGATGTTTTGTGAAAGATTTCATCCTGTGAGAATGAGCACAAACCTGAGCAATACTGAAAGTGAATTGTCATTGAAACTATTACCCAGAGAAGCTGAGAAATGATGGAGATCAAAGTCTGCAGATTAGCAAGAACACAGATTCTTTTACCTCTTGTTTTAGAATGAAGCGATAGGCTACCAGTAACAGAGTTGATTAGAAAAGTAAGGAAAAAATGTTGGATAGGCTATGCATGCCTGAGGAATTAATACTAATATGTACTGTTTCAATGATTGCTAAATAATTCTCAACCTGATAAAGTCACAGATCTTTATGTAAGGTCTCACCATTCTTCCCATATCTCCGAGGCAACATTTCTTATTACTTCTGTATCAGTTCTTTTATTTCTTTTTAATAGACTTACAAATATAATAGTTGTTTTTTCATATTCTAGACATATATTGTTATTATCATATATCAGATATGAACATATATGTAAGATAATTGTCATTCTAGAATTGAGAATGACAACAGTTTACTACTGCAGATCTACAAGTTTCTTTCTTGAGAAGTAATATTAAACATGTTTCACAGCAGAGATACTGTCTTCTTATTCAGATTTGGATTCCCTTTTTTTTTTTTTACTCGGATCATTTTTATACTTCATTTAACAATGTGAGTCACAGAAAAACATCAGGTTTCTACTCTGAACTCTGACCAGTCTGGAGTTTCTATCTGGCTGATAAATCTCTTTCATTCACCTCATTGTCTGCTTAGCAGGCACACATAAGCAAATGCTCAGCAGTATTATTTACTTGTTCTGCTCTACATATCTCTCTAGGCCTGTTGGTGGTTCTTTAAAAGGCATCAGTAAAATGTCTTTTCTATAATCTGGGAAGAATTTGTGTTTCACTACCACAGTAACATTAGAGGAAAACAGTGTTACTACTTAAAGTCACTGTTATATTGAGCACGTTTGTAGCTTGGAATTATTTATGAAAGTATCAGTGTAGATGTTTCATATTGACATAAAATAAATTCATGAGTATATTCACTAAAGATTTGAGGACAAGGGCATAAAGAAGAATCAGTACCTGGAATGCTAAAACCTTATTCAGAGAAAGAAATAGTATTGTTTTGAAGACATGTACAAGGGAATAACATAATTAATATATTTTCTAGGGTATCTGAAAGATACTGAAGATTATGTGTTGTGTAAATTCCTGTACAACAAGGTGAAAGGCACAGGCAATATGAGTTCACAAAGGGAAACTCTTGTATAACTCATCTGATATACTTCTACAGTAAGGTCACCCACCTAGCTGATGAAGGGAAGTGGATGTATCTTGTCTGGATTTTAAAAAGGCTTTTGATGCTGTCCCTCACAACATCCTTCTGGACAAGTTGTCCATCTGTGAGGTGAGCTGGTACATGATGAGCTGGATGAAGAACTGACTGAATGGCAGGGCTCAAAGGATTGTGCATGAGATAAGGATAATTCTAACTTATCTTTCAGAGAAATTGGGATATTACTACAATAAAGAGACTAAAGAATTCATATGGACAATATAATTTGTACAGTTGTCCTCCAAAGCCCATAGGATAATAATACAAGAAACAAGAGCCAGGTACCTTATGCAGGGACATGTCGAAGACGATGAGTACATGTTTTGGCTGAGAAAGAGTTAATTTTATTCATAGCAGCTCATATGGTGCTGTCTTTTGAACCTGTTGATAACGTACCAATGTTTTAGCCCTTTCTGAACAGTGTGTACACAATGACAAAGCCATCTCTGCTTTTCACACTGCCCCACCATTGAGTAGGCTGGGGGTACACAAGATGTTGGGAGGGGACACAGCTGAGACAGCTGGCCTAAATTGGCCAAAAACATATTCCATACTATAAGAACTCATGGTCACCAATAAAAGCTGGGGAAAGGGAAGATGAAGTAGAAGGCAGAATTCTGAATGAAGACATTCAGAATTATGGTGTCTGTCTTCCCAAATAACCACTACGCGTGATGGAGTCCTGCTTTTCTGCAGATGGTTAAACATCTATCTGCTGATGGAAAGGAGTGAATGAATTCCTTACTTTGTTTTGCTTTTGTATGAGGCTTTTGATTTACCTGTTAAACTGTCTTTATCTCAGCTAACGAGTTTTCACACTTTTGCCCTTCCAGTTATCTTTCTCATCCCACTAAGTGGAGGGGTGAGCAAGTGGCTGTGTGTGGTTGAGATTCCTACCGGGGTTAAACTGCAACAGGAAGAGTTTATGGTAGATTAAAGTGTCTGGGAACAGGTCTTGGCTTCAAGCCTGTATTTTGGTGTTTTTTTCCCAATGAATCCATTATAGAACCCATCTGGGAAAGGAAGTAACCATAAGAGATTCAGGATTTCTTCATTCATGCCCATGTTGTGCTACTGGCACAACACAAAATCTTACACTTTACAGTTAACTTCCTGTTTTGAGAAAACTGTAAGAACAGTATTTGCATTCATCTGGATTTTTAGTAATAATCACTGTAATTTCTCAGCATTTTTACCCAACACATACTGAATTCCTCCTTTTGTTTGCCATGTCTCTAAAATAGAGAGACATGGATTTGAC
>NW_009716566.1:0-12376 GCF_000703405.1 Apaloderma vittatum
AAAAGTGAACTCTCAGCCTCTCCTGCACTCTTCTATGACCAGACATTTTCGGCATCGCTTTGGCATCACGACTGCAAGTTTCATTAGCCATCTCCTCAGTATACTGCCATGGGTGTGGGAAAGCTGCCTTTCCCTCTGGACCTGTAAGAAAGACTTGCTTCCAGGAGGAGGAGAAAAACCTCATGGTATTTACTGAAGTAGAAAGGACCAGCTCCCCAGCACTTCAATTACACTCATTCTGTTATGCACCATATATTATTTTGGCTGATGGTTAAAGAAAGGAATTGCTTACACTGCCAGGTGGAGGACTGGATTACTGGATTTTAGATTTACTTTTAGGTCACGACCTTTTAATTGTATTGCTGTCCAAATCATATTTGAGCCATGCCTTCAGCTGCTCTAATTGAATGGAGCAAACAGCAATCATTTGCAGTGTTTACGCCCCAGAGATTCATAACTTCCATCTGGCTAAGGCCAGCCAGATTCAAAGTCATATCTGAGCTCAGAAGTTGGTGGAAATGGGCTGAAAATTAGAGACCAGCCCTGCTTGCATGATGTCATATCTTTCCTTATATCACTTAGCATTATGCTGGAAACAATGTAAAGGAGGGGATTTTTCCCTTGCTGTGATGCAGATGGTAGCTGGACATCAACTCTCGACTGAATAAAAATTATTTTCATTGTGCCCTCTGGACCTTTAAAAAGGGGTTGGCCTTTTTTGCTACCAGTGCAGAGCAACGTCCTGTTTTCAGAATTTCAGATATTTTAGAAACAAAAAGACGTTTTTAGACCATTCCAGAGAAACACTGTTTGGAAAGCTTCCCCCTGCTATGCCACATTAATCCTAACACAACCTGCTCAGCTTAGGCACACCTTTACAAAAAGATGATCTGAAGATATCATAAAGAAAGGGAAAACTATGTGAAGTTGACATTTTACCTACCTCTGGCAACTTTCAACTTTTTAAAAATACCATTTTCTGCTCATTTACATGCCTTTTAATGATTCCTTCCTGTGTTTGCCTGGAAGTTCTGGCCCTTCACGTGAGGGAAAACCACGATGCTGCAATTCTGGATTTCTAAACTTAAGCTCTTGTTAGTGTGATGATTTTCCTGCATGCAACTGTGGCAACTGGATCTGCTAGTCATAGAGGAGGAATAAGTAGTGGTCTTGATTTGGCTCTTAATATACAAAAAAAAAATCACTTAAAAGCACCCTTTCTGGTTATGTGCCCCAGACTCCTGTAGTTTAACTGTTACATCCATCAAACGCGTAGGCTGCATTAAGGCTGTGAGATAACAAGCCAATCAACTTGAAAACTCAGATCCTCCGTGCATCACTTTCAAATGCCTGGGGTAAAGATGGGCTTGGAAATGCTGCCTGTCTTCCCAGCACATCCCAGCGAGGCTGCTGGAGAGGAAGCATCAGAGGCAAGAGGCTCTTGGGGTCACTCTCCGATATGCACCAGGTGAGCAGAAGCCTCGGCACCTCAGTCGGTGCCAGCTGAGCACGGAGAGCGTGGCTGATGGGTGCCAGTTCCCTGCAGCAGCTTCTTGTGGGAAACAGCAGGTCTTCAGGAAGAGTCTAAATAAAATCTCTCGCAGCCATACGAGAGTGAGGCCAGGTACCCAGACTCCCACTTGACACCCTGGCTACCGGTGCCACCCTTGGAATTCCAGCTGCTCTGCCTGAAGTCCCTGCTGAGTGGTACTGTGATTTTAAGTGGCTGCCTAGTTCCCATTCAGAAAGCAGGCTGATGCCCTTATATTTACCCTCACATATTGGCCACACGAGCACAGAGATGAGCCCTACCAGCCCACGTTAACTCCAAGCCCATTATTTATCAACTGGTTTGTAATCTAAAACAGGAAAGGCCCTGTATAAACATAAATGTGAATTATTGCCAGCATCCATTGAAACGACAAACCAGCATCCATCCTCTCCTGGTCCTGGCAGCTGTACTGCCACCATTTGCCATCTGTTACTATTCTAAAATAAAATCTGTGAACTCAGGCTTAATAGACTTAATAATGCTCTTTTCCTATCGGTGCCGGTCAAAATGTGTTTCTGGCCTGGAAAGGAGCTATGTGCAAGCAACCAGTCCTTAGGCAGCTTTCAGGCAGAGCACAGTCAGATCTGAACACAGAGATGATTTTAGTGATAAAAATCACGTCTGAATGCCCCGGTGAGCCCAAGCAAACAAACCCAGCCAAGCCCAGGAGCTGGCTCCTGCTCCTTGTGCTTCACCAGCACGGTTTGTTGACTAAACCTTAGTGACAGCACCAGTCACTACAGTCCACACCGTGGACCTTCACTGCAAGAGGCAGATGTTTCCCAGTCACAGCCAACAGCTTGGCTCAACCTCCCAGCCCTGCAGTACCAAGGATGAGTCTCTCCCCAGTTCCAGCTCTTTATGGTTAGCTGGTGGGGATGGGAGGCACTTTTTTCCCTTGTAATTCTTTCGAATTGTATATGGAAATGATTATGCTATTAAAATCACAACACAAAAATGTTTCTATTAGTGAAGGACATTTAGCCTTCAACTCATTCTGGACCAAAAATTGTCCAAGTCTAAGACAGGCAACACCTTTCCAGATTGTGGCTGGTCTGTTGGTTAAGCCTTAGGACAGACTGAAGAAGTTGTGTGAGGTGAGGACTGTCCAAGGCAAAGAGGTGGAGACTCAAAGTAACCAGCTTTCCTATGAGGACTTAAAGGTGCTTTTTTATAGGGGTTGTTTGTGCATAAACATAAGTTCACTTCTGCACTGGGTGCTGTAATACCAAATTCAGATGTCCTCTTCAAGATACACCTTAATATCCTTTTTTAAAGATTCAGACTTGAACAGTATTGTACAGTACCCAGCCTCAGAGGGTAGAGAAAAAGCTCAGTCTGGACATATACGAGCACAGTACAAAATGATGCCCCCAAACCAGCCTCACTTTCTAATGGAGGGCAGGAACAGACCTCTAACACATACTGATCCTGGCATCAGTATCTCCTCTAGCACTCTGCTCAACAAGAACAAGAACAAGAGACTAACATAAAAATAAGTCAGCTGGCATATAAAGAAAGAGGTAACTTTTAGACCAAAAAGTAATCAGCCTATGAAATACCTAACCCTAAATCAATAATCAGAGGAACAGTAAGAAGAGCTGGAGTTAATAGAACAGAGTTTTGCTGGGTACACACAGTAAGACAGAGCAGCTGTACTCTGAGCATCCTCAGCTCGGGGATGCTGAGATGATCTCGTGTAGCCAGGGGAAGCTTATCTGCTGTTCCCACTCTGGGTTGATGTAAGGTGGGCTGCTTCCCTTCCCAACAAATCTGGCCTCCTCAGGAACTTCACAAATTCCTGTTCTCCACTGCCAAGACAGATTAGTCTGTGCCATACAGACTATTTAGATAAATCCTTTTCTCATCTGTTTTGGAGAGGGTAAACAAATGCCATTCCTTGAACCAGAATCTGATCTCACATATGCAGGGCAAATCTGAAACAAACCCAGTGCAAGTGGGCTTGTCAATCTGCTACCTTTGCAAGCTGTCTTGAAAAGCATTAAATTGAAGTTGTACCAGCCTGCTCTTTTCTTACAGTATTACAGGGCAAATCGTAGGGCTTTTTATTAAGAAAACCTGTCCTGCAAACAACTGTCAAAGCTCAAAGAAAGGGGAATGCAGGGATGTAAGGAAGAGAGCAATCCTGCAGGATGTCAGCCTTGCAGGAGGAAAGCAGACCTGCTCACAGGCAAATGAACGCTGCAGTCTCCCGTAACAGAGCTGCATTTAATTTGCCTTGGCTGTTAAATCTGCCCTCACTGTAAGTACACAGCTTCCTCCTACTCTTGCTATAAACAACACATTGAGTGAATATGCTGAAAATGGGGCTGCTAGGAGATGGAGGGAAAGCTGCCCTGTTTCCATCCATCTTTATTCTCCCCTTGGTGTTCTTAGATATTCTCTGGACTTACCCTACTTAGGTCTTCCTGTCTGATACACCAAGTCTGCATCTTGGCACCCCATGATCCGATCAGTCAAAGGCTGGATGCCTTCCCAAACAAAAGCTGGCCTTCTAGAGTCCCTCACTGATTTGAGCCTGGGGCGAGGAATTCACTGGCCAGGCAAAGACCTGACTGAGCATGACTCATGGGCAGGGGCCAGCACATCCTGGTGTCTATGGAGATGTGCTGAGCACGTACCAAATTTCTCATAATTGATCTTTTTGACAATCACTGTAACAAACCAGCTCCTTTTGGTTTATCTTTTCAGCACTGAAAACAGAAGGTCTCCTAGTTAACTACTGAACTGAATAGAGATTACCTAAATGAAAGCTCGGGTGATAATCAGGGTACAATATTTATTCTGCTTCTGCACAGCAGTTGCCACCAGAGTTAGAAAAAGGAGATATAATTGGGACCCCATTTATCTCCAAGGTGATAGCCTCATTGTAGGCTACAGTCCTGGTATGCCTTACAGTTCTGCACCACACTTTATTGGCTTTTCTTCTGATGACCTTAATACTTTTTTTTGAGCATTTATTTGCCGATGTTATAAAAGAGGGTTATACAAAAAAACCCAAACCACGGGGTAGGTTTAGTCCACAGATCTTTTTCGAACCCACATGTTTTTTCTCCCGTGGCCTCACACTGGACCTGTCAATGAAGCAGGTACTGCCACAGTACACACGTGCAGTGGGGGTGAGGAAGGGAAATGATGCCATGAGGGACAGGAAAGCAGCATATTTTGGGGGAGCTACTTACATTCCTGTGCATAGCCAGTCCTCCAAACCCAGCATCCAGCCCCACGGCAAGGAAAAATGTTGAGCTACCGTAATTTTTGCTCATCCAGCCTTCACAATCTGCTAGGAAGGAGTAATACTCCTTATATTACAGTCAGGGAAAAAAAGAGAGCCAAAGTTTGATGGCTTCATCAGGACTATGTGAACTGTAAGAGAAGTAGCATACCTAAGTAGGAGACTAGAATGTAAAAGAAAATCTACTCTGGACCTCCTGTTTCATTCACAACAATTTACTAATCCTGTTGAAAACGGAGAGTTATTTCACCTGGAACACTTTAGGGACTCTGATACAATTGCATCAGCAAAAGTCCAATGCAAACAGTTAAAGTTGATTCAATAAGAATAACGATACTGGAAAAAGATACCTCAAAAAAGCAACGCATGCCCTGAAGGATGTTTTCATTTTCCCAGAAATGAGTCCAAAAGACAGTGTTTCCCAGGACATCAGCAAAAGCTTCACTCCAGATATTTCACAGGGTTTACAGGACTCATGTCAAGGCTGGGTACAGGATGGGCAACAAGAAGCAACCAATTGTATGGGAAACTTGGACTAGGGAGTCCCAAATGTATTGCTGGAAAAGGCATCTGGTTCTGTTTTTTTCCTAATGACTTATGAAACCTAATCATCTTTGAGGTGCAATATGTGGGTATATTAAAAGAGAAAAGACATTTTTGCAGTAAAGTCCTCAGTGAAGATGTTCCAACACAAGCCCGTGTGAACATATGTTCAAATGAGCGTGATCTCAGCAGGGAGGCTAATGGTGGCTAATATCCAACTGGCATGAAGGAGAGTAAGATTTCGTGGGACTATGACATCTAGATTGCTGGAATCTCTTGAAGTAAATAGCCATATTGTGGGCAGCAATATGTACATTAAAAGGGAGATCTTGCACTTGTGGATCCTAACTGATGAGGCTGGTAGACACCTCTACCATCGACAGCTTCCAGAACAAGAGCATCACTGGATTCTGCACTTACACAAACAACGCTTTGCCCTCAGCAAAAAAACACCAGAAAGAATAAAAGGTGCTGAAAAAAGAGACAACCATGTAAATCAAAGAAACTCTGGGGTACTTAACTCAATTGCCTAATCCTGAAATATCCCCGAGTCCTACTTTCTCATCTTTAGGGGTAACTTTTAGAGTTGTATAATCGCCATCAAGTGATGGTGCTTTCAGTGTCCCCTTAAACTCCCACCTCCCGCTTTCCCTTTTTATCTCTATTGAACTTTTCTCAGCAAGAGGTAAGTCACAGAGATTTCTTCTCTCTGAAACTACTTAACATCCATACCGGGATACTTCAAAGAGGTAACCTGCAACTTGAGCCTTATGACTCCTATTGCAAGCCAGAGAGGCTTAGAGAGGGCTGCATGCAAACTCTTAAATGCTAACCTCAAGGAGACCTTTTAAGTCAGTTGGTGGTTGGTAAAGAAGACTCTGCTCCTCTCTTCAGTGCTTGTATGGCCAGGGGTATGACTAGGAAACCCACTGGTGACAACAGGAATGCTGGAAGGGACCCTGGCAGCTCAGCTGACCATCCCCCTCAAGCACAGCTAAAAGCTACTGACAAGAAGGAGCATTTCTAGACCGACATTGCCCTTACTCAAATCCGAGCCATATTCCACTCTGTCTGCTACAAATAAACTCAACAACACTTTAAGTTGGTGCAAACCCTCCCTCCAGGCAGAGACAAAATAGAGGAAGAGTTACAGCTTTTCACACTGTCTTCTGCTCCTGACATGCTGGAATTTCTATCACTTTTAGAGGACACACTTTCACTTGTCATCCTCTCCAAAGACAAGAGAAATTGTGAAGATTCCAAAAGAAAAACTTCACTCTACAGAATTTCTGAAAAGCCCTCTTCTCTGCTGTTAGACTTTATCTAACAACAGCATTATTCAAAGAGCTGTCATTCATTAAGCATAAGATACTACTTCCTGCCTCCCAATCTTTTCAGGGGCATTTGTGACCCTCCATTTTCTCTCCTTAGTAGGAATCACTGATATTTTTCATGTAGTTGCTGAAATCCCATGTTGTTATCTGGTTTTTGTTTATCAACAAACTTCAGAGCAAAAGAAGATTTAAGGATGAAAAGAAGCATGGGCTTAATATGGGGTCTCCTAGTGAGAAGTCCTTTTGTCCAAATGCAAACAGCAATGTCATAGGTTCCTTGTGAAATCTTAAGGGTATTTTGCAGTATCACGTATCATCAAAAATACCTTCCTCAGAGGGAGTTGATTTCACAGTCCTCAGCAGGAGTGTAACACTGGCATATCAACGTAGGCAACAAAAACTCACAGTATGTTGCCCACCTTCTTCTTCATAGGGAGCCCCAAAAGCAAGCTGTTAGAAGCACAGACAGGAAGATCTAAGGCAGGCTTAGTGTGCACAACCAAGTGCTTTGCAGAAATTTTGTCAAAAAATTTGCTTGGTGCATTGCTGTAAACGGATGAGAGCATTTGCACTGAGTGGAGTCCAGCAAACACGCTCTGCTTTCTGAGCAGAGCTGGCAGTGCAACGTGATGTGGTGTGCGTCTCCCTGTCGGGAATGTGAGCGCACCAACGTTGGTTGAACATTCATTTTAGGCAGCTTAAGGAACACCTTTGAGAGCAAGGAGGTTGTTTTCAGTCCGGCAGAACCGCCCTTGCACAACCACGTGAAGTTTTTAACAGACTGAAGTATGTCAGTCAAGCATCTGTGTATATTCTAAGGAATCCAGGGAGTTACTTGTAACGTCCGAGCTAGAAGGAATGAGGTTTTGCAGCTTCAGTAACAGATTTACAGAAAATAACAGGGATTAGCTCTTGAATCAAACTCTCCAGCCCAAACCACTCCCCAGGGACACACCATGCCCAGGCTATCACGTCACCTGGCTCTGGCTGCCGTGGCTCCAGGGTAGGGAAGATGCACCCCAGGAGCATGGAACCATGTCTGCTAACTCAGCCTTCATTTGGGATCACAGTGGAGAAACATGTAGTGTTGACTGCACCTCAATGAGAAACCTGGAGCGACTGCCAGGAGCCAGCCTCTCAGCACCAGGAGCACAGGTCATTGGGTTTAACTGCTAATTAAGACGAGGCAGTAGTAAAGGGCAGAACAGGGGAGGAGACCAGCTTTGGTTCCTCAGGAGTTCAAAGTCTTTCCCAAATTCAGCTATGTTACACATCCTTTAAAAGGATTGTGATGTCTTCTATGCTAGCAACAAAGCAGGAACTCTCACACCAGCACTGCGTTCTGATACCAACTGTCCTTTTATCATTTATTCCAGAGTAAAACTCTAAGAAGGCAGATTTTTATCAAATGACAAATAACAGCTGTGGGGAAAAGAAAAAAAGTGTTGCACTTCATTAGAACTCTGTAAGACTCTGACAGTCAGAAACACACTGCCAAAGTGGCAAATACAGCTGAAAAGACAAGACAGAACTCACAGCAGCTGTTAAACCAAATGGAAAGTTGTTAAAATTAAGAGCCATCTTCCCCCTTTCATATTTAGTCTCAAAACACCATGTAAAGAAATTCAAACCTCTTACAAAGACAGGCTGAGTCATTAGCCCAGAAGTGATACAAGACCCCTGCAAAGATTCCAGTTTAAAAGGTAACTGTTAATACCCAAGTAGTTCCTAAAATCCTATGAATATGTTAATCTGGTATCAACTGGAAACCTCCAATATTAAAGTAATAAAACTTACCAGACTGAATTTTACTGCTATTCACTTGCTATTACAACAGTCCTTAAAAATATGCAAGCATTCAACGCGGAGGATGCCGATGGGTCTGTAGCACTAATACTGAGACCGTCCTGGACCAGACCACAGGGTTCCCGCTTTCCAGATAGGTTGAGGCCATACTTGTCCCCAAGTATCAGGACTCCCAACTTCTCTACACCACCAGGCACTTGTTTCACTCATGAAGCCTGCTGGGATTGCCAAGAGGGAACAGCAGTGCTTACACAAGTCACATCTCAAGTTGATTTTGAAGAGGTACCACAGCAGCCACCAAGAAACACTCAAGACAGACGAGTACCCTGCAAGCCAAGCTATACTTTTTGCCTGAAGGATGCTGATTTCCAGAGGGGATGGGAAGATTCCACTTCAATCTGGCCCTAAATAAACATTAAAAAACCAAACAAATTAAGTATGCAACCAGCCAGCCAGCCCCAGATTATCCCACAGTATGAGGATGCAGTGCTGACAAGGTTTTGTTCTGTATTTCTTTAGAAGGTCAGAGGTGATCACACTGCGTAATTCTGCATTGAAACCGTCTCATATTGGAGCACTGACTGTAAGGACAAACAAGAGACCCATTCTTGTTTCGAGCAAGAATTTTCCCAGCTAACTGTCATGTAGCCTTAAGCAAACCACAGCTTCTGCATGTTTCAGCTTCCTGCTCTGCCAGGAGATCTGTCTTCCTTGCATTCATTCATGTTTAGAAGTAAAGAATGTTGTTCAGCAGAAGGCAGAATAAAAATCGACAATAAAGTATTTTTGATGTCCTCACCTTTTGGCTCGTGGGCAGTTCTCACAAACTGAACGCGTATAGAATCATTTTGAACCGCCCTGGGCAGAGCCATCTTGGGAGCCTCCTATATGGAAGAACAACTGAAAAAAGCAGGATAAAACTGGCAGAAGAACAGCCCTATCTACCTGTCCTGGCATTCCCCTCACACCGGAAGGGGTTTAGATGAGAAATGCTGAACTGCAGCACGTGCAACTGTAAATTCAGTAGGCAACACTCCTCCCATGCAACTAGATAGAGTTGTTACCTCACCATGGTACCAGAAGAACATTTTGCTGCTATAAGTGAAGCTGCTCACCCTGGAAAAGGACAGAGTTATCTGGGCTAACAAACATGACCAGGGATGAACAACAATAGCGGTGTGATTCAGAGGAGCCCTTGACTAACTTGGACTAACGTGCAACTTGGACCGCTGCATCCAGCAGTCATCCTGCAGCTTCCACTTGACTTGGAAATCTTTCATGCTTTAAGCTGGGTGCAATGGAATTCAGTCACGGTCCATTCCTGGACTGTCAGCACTTCCATGCTTGCAGCCTGTGTGGTTTGCAAAGCACCTGAAGGTCTCTTGCAGAGAAAACTCACAAGCTTATTTCTAGCAGACAACTGGAAAGGTTCATTGTAAATCGTACTGCATGAGAACAAAAACATTGTTGTCCTTCTTGGCACAGGGCAGAAGCTGCCTATGGCCTCACAGGTCAGTCTTTGAGAAAGCAGTGATGCAGCTCATGGGTAAACTATGAGTGTTTCTTTTTTAATTTATGCCTGGTTTAGAACAGAGGTGGTCACACACAGCCCGCAGACAATTCCCTCTTTGTAACTGGAGCCCAAAGCTAATTCCTTGTTCCCAGAGGCCATGGCCTCAGGAACTGGGGTCCACCCTTAGTTTCCCCTTCAGGCTCCTGCTGCTTGCCCATCTCCCAATGCATCTCACTTAACAAAAAGCTCACACGTACCTCTTGGCTTCCCAAAACTGAATATCTGCTCTTGTGCCAGGAAAAGGAGCTTTGCCATCTATGTACAACAGCATGGCTTTGTAACCCTGGCCACAACAATGGCACTAAGTAATAGCCAAGAAGACTGAAGCAGCTAAAACTACCAGCAACTGTACAGCACACTGCTATGTGATTGCAAAACCTACTTGGGGAAGGAACATGCGAAGGACATTGAAGAACTAAGAGCAAAAACAAATAAATACTCATCAAAAGAACAAAATGCGCCTTATGCCTCCTGACACACATGCACAGCACAACATACTGCAGGACCCTGTCCCCTAGGCCCAGCATGGGAACATTTAAAGCATGTGTGACAGAGATTCAAAAGTAATGCGGCTCCGTGGCTGTGACACCCACTGAAGCGTCTGCAAAGAACCCTTTGCATCAGGAGCAGCTACAGCAGCACCATGGACCTTGGCGTGTTCTTTGATAGGAACACATCTGTTCTCTTTGCTCCACTTTATTACCTAGGTTTCTTTATCAGCACTTTCTGCAGATCCTCAGATAGCCTGGTATATTATGGAAGCCAGGGCATTGTGAATCGTTGCTATAGTAAATGCAACAAGTTTCTCAGACTGCCCGAAAGACAGGCACGGGCTGAAGCATGTGCAGAGGCTGCTTTAGGAAAATGGCACCATTTAGAACAATGTCAGCTTCCAGCAAGTCAATTCCGGTAATCACAGAATCACATAAAACAGGGCTGTCGCCTTCCTCCTCGGGAGACAGGGAAACATCAAGAACAAAGATCTCAGCGTGCCTTGGAGACTTCAGACTCCAAAAAGATTTTCTCACATGCTCAAGGATCTACACGATTCTGAACCTCCACACAACCACTCTGACTGTCCCCAAAAAGGCCCTGTGTTGAGGTAGACATGAAGTTGATGCCATGTAATTACTATATAAACCATAAATTACAAATATTCCAAACGCATGAAGGTGGCTTTCACAGTAAAAAGGACCTGCCAACAACAGCTGGACATGAATATACACACTCTTCCCTCGTGGATATAAACCTAAACACAGTATCAGTGCTGCTCATCTTCATTTTTCACCCCAGTTTCCTGGAGAAATGAGGCATGTCTGATCATACTGTCTGCCTTTCCCCAGTAATTTTTTTCTCTCTTGAAAGCCAGCTTCATTCACATGTTATGGAAGACTGGATGACTCATTTGAAGAATAAAGTTTCTACATAGCGAAAACTGGTCCCCAAAAGAGCAGGAGTACTGTGAGTGATCACACTTATTAGAAAAGGAATAGGGTGACCTCAAGTTTTCCAGGAAAACAGGTAATTCAGTTGTTAGAAAAACTACAGACTGAGACCAAGAAAATCAGCAGTAACATCACAATACTGTTGAGAGGTTGCTGCTGGCTTCAAGCCAAACTAACTTATCTTCTGTGTCTCAGCCTGCGAGAGGAAAATTAAATATCTCATTGCAGGCAAGGAGTTATTAGCAGAAATCTCCTCTAAACCAAGACTTTTCCCTGAAGTCCTGACTGTTTCAGCAAGACTAACAAAGACAGGGATACTAGTTGGCATATATGTTTCTTGGCAGAACTTGCAAAATCCAAGACCATGAAATTAGCAAAGAATCCACAAAAGACTGACACATTATAAATATCCCAAAGGTGGGAAAAATCTCTTTCCATCAGACTTATACTGATATCAAAACCTCTGTCCATGAGACTCAAATTCTCCAAGCAGTAGGAAACTAAAACAAGGAAAACGAACACTGGTGGGACAACTACAAGCAAGCCCACCATCAAGACCAGTACAGGTCTCCTGAAAGGAAGCTCAAAGCTGACACTGAGTAATTATGGACACAAACCCATGTGCAATTAATAGACACAACTTTTTTTGTTGCAGGCATGTTCTGCAATCGCCTACAATGATTAGGATTGCATATGCCCAGAAATGACATCAATTTTCAAAGAAATGGTACTTTTGCAAAAGAAGAAGTTGCCATGAAAAAATAAAACTAATCTAAAACTGCTTAAAAAATACTAAGAGAACAGTAAATCTGGTTTTAAGCAGAGTAACCACCATGTAATCACAGAATCACAGAATGTTAGGGACTG
>NW_009716567.1:0-5848 GCF_000703405.1 Apaloderma vittatum
ATCTACTGGGGGATGTCCCTGCCCATGGCAGACGGGGTTGGATCTAAATGATCTATAAGGTCCCTTCCAACCCTGACAATTCTATGATTCTACGATTCTATGACATATAGATAGAAAATAATGGTGAACAACTAGGATAAAATCTGTCTCAACAACAGTTGTTTCTTTAGCAAAGAAGGCTTTTTCCAGAAGGCTGGAGTCAGAGACAGAAAGTTCTCAACCACCAAAGAAAAAGATGTCAGAAAAGATGCTGAAAGGGGGAGATGTAGAGTGACAGAGAAAACATCCATGACTGTTGGAGATTAAAATAGTTGACTTGTAGGATACTACAATTAATTGTGTGTTCACTTAAAATTACCATGAATTGAAACATTTTTTATGAGTGACATTGCTTAAAATGAGTAGCTAGATTTACTGCAGCCTGAGGCTGCAGACTGTGGACTTGTACCTAAATACTACTGAACTTAGGCTGAAGGAAGGCCCCCAAACCAACACAAATTAGAAAGATAAGACATCTGTCCACAGAAACTGCATCCTCAAGATGAGGAAAGAATGCTCACCTGGAGGCAGAGAATGGATCCAGTTAGGAACAAGAAGACCCCAGACCCAAATATTACTACTGGAGTGAATCATTGCATAAGGGAAGGTGAGCTCAGATTGTAAGGGAATAATTGCCCAGGGATTTCTTTGTTTGGGGTCCATCTCGGAGGATCCCAACTTGAGCTGAAATAAATCAATTCTATGGCAGAACCTAGGGTCTTAACTCATAATTACAGTCAGGAGCTAAGACTGGATCCAGCCACATTGAGACTCCTCTCCGTGAGGAAGTTTAGAAAGCAAGGGGGTCCTGTCTGAACCTCATGACTTGGCAAGAGAGTCTTTCTGAACTCATTTATAGCACTGACTTTGACCAAGCAAGGGCAAACAGGCAGAATGTCACAGTGAAGTGAGAAGTGACTTAGCAATGTGACCCACTAAAATCAAGAAAGACAAACTGAGAGCTTGTACCTCACCGAAGGGACTCTGCAAGTTGGCGAGAAAACTGAGGCACTGAAGTGCAAGTAGTGGTAGCTGGGTTTTGTAGAGAGCTGTGTAACTTTTGAGATGTAAAGAGAAAAACAAAGGTGCCATGCTATTGTGTATCTGTTAGCAATATCCTGAAGAATTAAGTCAGAAGATCTACATCTTAACAATCTGACATCAGGAAAAAATGAGTTTTAAGCCATGCTGAACTCGGGTCATCAGAGGCAGCACAGGTGACAGGAAGCTGGTGTGAGGCCCTCCATGATGTGCTAGCCAGAGGGTCTGCCTAGGTTCTAGTCCCAGTGCTCCACCAGGACTCAGGAAGCTGGAAGTGCTGGAAGAGCATCTCAGCCCAATGACTGACCAAGCCTAAGAGTGAGCTCAGGCAGCTCTGCAACCCACTGTGGTGGAACGGAAAATGAGACCAGAGATAATTCTACCCATAGAAAAGAGATGTGAAGGGCCAAAGCCCACCTAAACTCCCAGTTGTTAGGAAGGTAAAAAACATCTTCTAGCATTACACTATATACTTCCTAATAGTTGCCCCAGGCAAAGTTATCTGGGACCTCTCCTAAGCAGAAGCATGCTCTCCTGAGGAGATACCACCTTTTCCTCATGTCCAAGCACGTGCAAAGACTGACTTTGGGCAGGCAAACTATCAACTCTTGTGACACAGCACAGCTATCCCAATACAACTTGGCCAGGCAGAGACATAAGCTCTGCTTATAGCAGAGCAACCTCACTCTGTGGCCCATGCTTGCCTTTCTGAGGCCCCAGGAAGTGCACATGCACTTGTTTCAAACTGATGCCTGCAATTAGAAAATAAGTTTATGAACAGCTCTAGAACATCTGGAGATGCCACAGAGGATGTCTGCCTCTCGACAGCCTCTTAAAGTTTTAAAGCTTAAATGAGGTTTTAGAAATATAATATCAGAGAGCCATTTCTTAAAACCTGCCCTGCTTTTCTTTCAAGATGTACCCTAAGACCAAAGCTGGCCGCAGCATGTCTTCATTTTTACTGTTGTCTTTAACAATCAACAAGACAGAAAAATATATTAGCCCCTGACACTGATACTACCAGAGCCTTTGCAGGGCAGCAGCACAACACATGCAGTTCGCAATGCTTTATACACCACCAAGTCAGCCTTGCCTTGCAGCAGTGAGGCTACCATCAGCTCAGGCAACAACTGGTGGAACTTGCCTTTGGGGACATCTCAGGTGGAAATTGCCTTTGGGCAACCTATTTTATTTCTGCTGGGTAGCAATATCGGAAATTGTACAGAAAATAAAGCCCAATTCAAAATGCAGTCTTTCTCTTCAGTGATTAACAATAGGAAGAAAAGTTTTCTGATGTCTTCCCTGTATAAGGGCACATAACCATCCACATGACATCTGGCAAAGGAGAAGAACACTAAGGTTTTACTGTATAACTAAAGCCAACATACAACAACTGTTATTTTGTATCTATGCAGGATAAAAACATTTGCACTAGTATTACAGAAAAGCTAGTTAAGCAGCCTCCTTTCAGCTCACGGGGAATGGGGATCATCTACCAGGACAGAGGTGGTGGCCATTTCAAGGCTACCAGAGGTAACTTAACCCAGGGCATGCACAGGATTTCAGACATAGCCTTTCATTTCATGATTCCTATGCTTTTGGTCAATAGATTGGCTGCTATCTGCCTTGATTATGTGGGTGCTTTCCATATCATGGCTTTAAGGGACATAAGCACTTGGCCTTAGGATCAGAATTTCAGTCTGGAAATTGTTAATTCCCCTTCTGCATGCCACTCTCAGTTTTATTCCGCTAATACTTTCCTGAAATATAATAACAGATATTCTTGAAATATAAGATCAAGGATTTTTTTCTATTGCATTAGCAGACAATGTCTTTGCTATTACATTTTAGGGGGAGCCAGAAAGTTGTAACCACTAAGCCTACTCTCTTATATTACCAATTCTGGCTAAAGGTAACCCACAACTGCACAGTCCCATAATGCAGAAATCACTAACTCACAGTGGCAGGTGCCTGGCAAATGATACAGAACTACATTTTGGAGATGCGCTGGCAACAGATTTTCCCTCTGTGTTGAGCTTACTGGTGGGCTAACCTCAGGTCAGTTGCCATAGTGTCCCAGTGCTAGGCAAACAGATGCTTTCTCCTCCATCCACCACTTATATTCCAAAGAGAAATTGTGACCTTTCAGTGCTGAGATTCTGAGAACTGAGACTTGTTCTTTGAAAATGAGGTCACATAACCAGAAGAACAATTCACGGTATCAGGAAACGTGCGGATACATGCTGTACTCAAATAATAAGCCATGATGTATGTGTATTGATGATGATGAGATTCAGGCCACAGCAGGAAAAGGTAGCTGAGCCTGGATACCATGTAAAGCCACTTCCAAGTATGAGCAACAGAAACTATTATCTTGTGGGCAGCCTCTTTCCTGGTCACCTGTTTTCCTTCAGCCATCCTTCATGATCCATCCATGAGGTGTCTGAGCACTGCGTTTGCTCAGAAGGTGCTGCTCTAGCCCAAAAAGTGGGGAGTCACCCAGTTCAGATAATGTTTTCATCTCTTAGTGCTAAAGTATGGTATGGGGAAAAGGAAAGAGGATGGTAGGTCTACAAGAGCTCCACAAAATCTCAGTGTAAAAGCAATACTCTTTAGGAATACTCAGTAAATCAGAAATGACCTAGTACCCTTGTCCCAGGGCTTCTCGCAAGTTAGAAGCCTGATGTGTGCAGTTGGTAAAGCTTGTCATGGGTCTTACACCCTGCGGTATGCACGCCTGGGTACAGATACCGTGTGGGGTGGTCACTAGGATGGCTGCTGCAGTTCCACACTGCTGTGGTCAGCACAGGCAGCCCTCAAATTCAGCGTAACATAGAACTGCCTGGTGCTGACAGGCTCATTTAAAATGTTGCCTTCTCCCTTCTGCCTCTGTACCTTCCTTTGCACTGAAATGAAAATCAGATGCCAGAAATGTCTTTTAACTGACTATCACTTCTGGTCTCACAGCAGGGAGCATCATCCCTTGAATGATCCAACACCCTATACAGGAACTACAGGCTCAAATCTCTTACAGCTCCCTTCTAGTCCCTTTTTCCCCAGGCCGCTCGGGAAGGAGCATTGGTGCCTTTCTGCTGTGCGGTTTATAATTGCATTAGATAGCCCTCTAATGTGTGTGTGCTGCAAATGCACCTCGCTCTGCATCGAAGCCACTCGGGGCGCCTGACAGGGCCCCGGCCTTGGGCCTGTCACCTGCCACACAACAAGGGGAGACACAGGCCCACACAAGGGGGAAAATTAACCTTTTTGTATCAAATTGCCTGACTGAAAGCAGTTGAGAGGGATCTGGATGAGAAGTGACTTTCCTGACTGAGGCTGAGGGGTTGCTGCTGGGTCTCTCTGCAAGCTGGGAAGACCTGCTTTGAAAGGGGTGGTTGCTACTTGTTACTTCTGTACTTGTTACTGATGTTTCTTTGATCACAAAATCGTCCACGCACCTCCCCAGATTAGTCTTGCTTACCTGACTTGAGGCTGTTTATAAAGAGGCTGGCTCAGAAACCAGTCCTGACCAGCAGCAACTTCAGCTGTCAAAGCTAGGATTTTTAGAAACACCGTAGGGTCCAGAGGCTGAGCAACACACAGCGGATGAAAAGGGACAGCATTGGGGTACCAGCATAACAGATTGATAGGATACACTTTGGAGTTGAGCAGCAACACGGGAGGTGGCAGGGGAGGTGGTAGCAGAGGTGGCATGGGCATGTAGAACTGTGAGGAGAGCTGGTAAACACCAGAACAGGAGAACAAGGACTTCACGATATACCTGATAAAGGGAGGAAATAAAGCAATCTGGGTAATGTGACAAGAAGGAGGGAGACATAGGAGCTGACAGCGCACCCTGATGGTGAGAAGCAAGAGTGCCCTCTCACCGCAGAGCTGCTGAGGACATCTGTCCAGCCGCAACTGGGTCTGAAGCTGAATGTCACACTGAGATGTTCACAGGTGCTGAAAGGGCTTCCCAATTTGCCTCAGCAAACGTGTGTAAAATACCTCGATTAAGACATGACAGGTTTTTGTTTGACTTAAAATGAGGATAAAACAAGTCAAAATACTGTAATGCTTCTACAAAAGGCCAGCTCTGGGTAATAAACATCTGAACTTATTTTGTTTAGTGAAGAAACTTCTTTCTTCAAACAGCAAATACGTGGGGTTTTTTCAGAGCATTTTGCCTTGGGAGCAGTTCTGCCATTTCAGCTTTCATTGGAAGAAGTTTCCACTTTAAACCCACTTGCTCATCACTAGGGTGCTGCTCAGCCTGGTCGATAGATTGAGATGTCCTATCAGGCAAAATTCACTTTTCCTATCACTTTGATCTCTGTAGCTGAGTGTCAGGCCTGAGCAACTAAGCCAGGCTGCATTGTCTGGCTGCAGTACTATCCTGCAATTCACCGCAAGACACGAGGCAAGCACGCGTGCAGCACAATCACTCAGTAAAGCATGGGGTGATGCCTAAGAGCAGCTTGCCTGATCAGGGCAAAAGTGGGGACTCAGTGAGTTTGCAATGCACACTGCTACCCTGGTCACAGCCTCTTTGAACACCTTCCTCTCTGCCTCACACACAGCCGTGTGCTGAAGAGGGACTGATGGAGGTCATGCTGTGCAGACGAGCAGTACTGCACCCTAGGAGCAGCCCAGCTCAACATCTAGAAGAAATTATACCTGATGAACGCGCATTTTGATCTAACCTCCCAGCTCCCGCCTGGAGTCCGCTCGGGTCTGCGCTGGCAGCAGGGACGGGCAGCAGAGGGAGCGA
>NW_009716568.1:0-12208 GCF_000703405.1 Apaloderma vittatum
CTTGGCAAAGCCCTGCTGACTGCTCCTAATAGCCTTCTCATCCTTGATATACCCAGAGACAGCACCAAGGATAAGTTGTTCCATCACCTTGCCAAGTGATGGAGGTGAGGCTGACCAGTCTGTAGTTACCCAGGTCATCCTTCCTGCCCTTCTTGAAGACTAGAATGACATTCGCTATCCTCCAGTCTTCAGGCACCTCACCTGACTTACCAAAGATGATGGAGAGTGAATGATTCAAAGTAATGATTCAAAGATAACAGAAACAAAGCTAAATTCCAGACCTTTACATTTTATTCTTTTTCATTAAGTCACTTTTAAATGCAGTATTTCTGCTATTCTTTTGATACCTCCAAATACGTTCACCTTTCTTCAGGAATAAAAAATAAAGTCTGAATGTTTCTTTTGATACTATTTAAATTACAGTCATCTTAGATAATGTGGTACCTAATCTAACATACAAATTCTCTTCCCCTTGGACGTGCCTGATGAGAATATTGTTTTCTTTTTTTTAGAAAAAAAAATTATGTACTTTTCTATTTTCCTTTCCAATGTCCACATCATTTTTCAGAAACATATTGATAGTTTGTGCTTTTCTTCAATATATCTAATGAACTAAGTATACTGTACTACTTAATTAAACCTTAGTAACATAGCCCTCAGAGTTCTGAACATACAAAATAACACCAAGTCTAAGTTTCAACATTAGTTTTGGGGCAGTCTAGCTGTAGGGCTGCCAGCGAAGGCACTCCTGCTCCTACCTGCACTCATCAGTTCCTCAGTTCTGCAAGTTCTGGCCCACCCTGGCTGCTGTAGAGTAAGTTGGACCAATTTGCTGATCCAAATTAAAATGACCCTTAGAACAAAAATATTTCAAATTAGGAAGCCCCATGAGCAATAAAAGCAGTACAAGAGAATCAGGGGGGAAATGCTGCTGAGGGGAGGGCATGGGTTTACATCAGCTTAAGCTAACAGTATTAATATGTCTTTATAGTACTTTCATATGTTGAAAACAATGAACAGACACTGGTTAGGTGTCAAGAGTCAGAAGCAAACAATGATTAATTACAGAATTAATTTATGCAAGGGCCGCTAATATACATCTCTCTCTTTTCCCTCTTTCCTTCTTCAGACACTCTATCTCTAAATATGGTCTAGTCACTGCTTAGATGGGAACTTTTCAGGAAAACCCAGAATACAGGGAAAGGGATATTAATGACTCAGTAAGTTGCACTTTCACCTCTGATTCAGTGCTTCAACAGAGTGGTAAAGGGGTCTGTTCTGTTTCTAACGCCATCCTTCTGAAGGGTTGGCTGCCTAAAAATAAAGATCCTAATCAGCTCTAGCCTTTGAGGGAACTTGTGGCACACACTTACTGGAAGAAAGGTTAAAGTTACTGCAGTGGTGAAATTCTTATGTGTGTACTTTTATTCATCCCACACCTCTGGGATGTAAGTGGATGTAGGATTCATTCTTCATTTCCCATGAACAAATGTGAGCCGCATTGCCGTGTGCTTTGCATTGGAATATTGTTTTGTAAAAATTCAGTTGAAATTCTGAGCGATTCTATTCTTCTGTCTGTAATGTCTAAACTATTTCAGGATGCTTTAGTCTAAACTTTCCTCTATAAATATGATTCAGTAGTATAGTGTGCAGTTTGTAAAACATTATATTATAATTTTATTTCCCATCTAATAAGCACTGGCAGTTTTCAAGTTTAGCTTATGGTTATTCATGAGACATGAGAGCTGCATGTCCTTGGTACCATTTATCATCTCAAAGATGAGCAGAATTTGCCACATAAGCAAAGAGTGGTCTGTTGGATAGCAACTTAAATTGGGTTTTTCAGGTCAGTGTTATCAAATTACATCAAAGTTGTAAACTGCTTTACAAAACATTTTATGTAACAATTTTGAAAGCCTGTGTGACAGTTTTTCTAATTTACTTTTTTAGCCTAGTTTCGGAGTAACATTAGCTGTTTCATCACTTTTAGGCTATTTTGAGTATTCTTTGTTGCACCGTCAATAAAACAAGAATTTGTAGGGTTCCTTAATCATACAGATTACTCATTGCCTGCTCATAACAGAAGCCTGAAATGCTCATTAGAATTATCTGATGTGAATCAAAAGTTAGTATAGTTGCAGAATTAAATGACGAGAGAATGGTATTATATTAGCAAAAAAATAATTCTTGAATATCTGTTTCAGTGAAACTGAAACCAGGTTTATATATAGATCAAGTGCTCTGAAGTTGTGTAATATGGAAGCTAAAAATAGGCGTCTGGATTGGTCTGAAAGGATTGGCGATCATGCCTAAAATGTAATCATAGAATGGCCTAGGCTGGAAGGGACCTTAGAGATCATTTAATCCAACCGCCCTGTCATGGGCAGGGGCGCCTCAACTAGTTCAGGCAACACATGGGGACCGAACGGGAATCGAACCCACAACCTTGGTGTTATCAGCATCATGTTCTAACCAATTGAGCTAACCAGTAATAAGGTGGGGGGGTTGTTTACAGCAAGCTACAGGAACTTGCTACATGTTCTTGCCTAGTCTGTTAGCCTATTTTTAAAACTGCCTAATTTTAAATCGTTGTTCCAACTTGATCCTCTGTTTTTTGCCTTGTACCTCCCCATCAAAACAATAAAAAAGGCCATCTCCCTGTCTTCAGCAACCTGTTTGATTCCCACAGGCAGTTGTTATGCTATGCCACCTGAAACACTGAGGCCCATATTCTCATCTCTCCAAGCCTTTTTTTTCACCAGTACAATTCTGATACTTCCATTGGAGTTGCATGTTGATGCTAACATAACTGCAAGAAGAATCATGTCATGGTCTAGTCACTCCTAAAACAAGAATATGTATGGTTGAACATAGTTCTTGAAAATGTTTCTGAGCTCAGAGCTATTAGCAGATGTCTGCTGCAATGTCGCAATTGTTAATCTTTGTCTAAAAATATATTAGCTTTTTGTGGAAACAAATTCTATGTAGAATAAGCCATAATCTCTGAAAAACACCCTAAGGAAAGAAAATTAACTTAGACTTGATACCATTTTCATACTGCAGAATTTAAATGAGAAGACAGTGTGAGCTAGTGGATTGAGCTGATCTCTCCTTTTGGTTTTGCCACTGGCTTGTTGGCTGACCTGAGGCACAAAAAGGCAAAATGACTTGCCTAAGCTTCACACCCACAAAACAGGAATAATGATGTTCTGCCTTTTAAAACGTAGTGAGATCTGTGGATGAAGGGAATTATACAATACCTGCTGTTATGATTTCTTACCAAGGCTGTGTGAAACTATTCTTTACTGAATGGCACTTAATTTTAGAAGTGTGCATGCAGTACCCTGGCACTGGCTGAATAGGAGCTTCCTCAGCTGAGTTTCGTGACCTTTCATCCTCTGGCCCACAACTACCACTGCTTCAGCGGCTAGTGGTGAAAATAGCAATAAATTTTAGGTGTTACCATTAATACACATTATTTATTGTCCTGTTTTGAGAGCACCACGATAAGTGTTCTCTGGGGCTCCTGGCACAGGGGGCAATCACAGGGGGAAGGGGGGCAGCTGTGCCTGTGGGGAGGAGAGCGTGGGTCAGGCGACCCAAATGGACCCATCCCAGCTGTCCTTCCCATGGTGCTCAGTATACAAGGGCCTGCTGTCCTGGGAGGGTTGTTTTGGGCTGTTTGTCATCTCTTTCAGTGCTGCTGCTGTTCATGCCTCCTGTTTTAGCACTGCAGGGCAGCATCTCTAGTTGGAACAGGTTGTCTTCTCAGAGTGGGAGTGGCACAGCTCCTTTCTGGTTGTTTTGGACTCTCAGTGGGATGCTGGACTCGGGTGTTTTTGTCTGCTGCTGAGTCTGGTTTGGGACTTTTTCTTCCTGCTGGGCATCTTGTCATCCAGAAGGCATGGATTCTGTATTAACATATTCTCTTGTATCTTTGAGCTTATTGCATACTTGTATTATAGAGATATATATATATATTTTAACATCTTCATTGTTGTTACTGTTATTCTTAATTTATTTTTTTTCATTAAGTTGGATCAAGTTTTTTTCAACTTCAAAGTCTCTCTCTCTGGCTCACTTGTTATCCCCTGCCTTGGAGGGGGGTGGGGGCATTTCAGAGAGCATCTGTCAGAGTTTAGTGGCTGGCTCAGCATGAAAATTTTACACTTATCTACACTCGTTACACATTGTTCCCTGAAACTTCCATTACTCATTGTTGTAAACAACCTGCCAGATGCTGCTATGGGCAAACAGTTTTAACTTAGCAACCCTTTCTGTATAGATTATGATACCTACAGGTATCATTCTAAAAAGCTGTTGTATTTTTATTCAAAATGCTTTAAACATTTCCCAGCAGAATGTTCTCAGCTCTACCTCTCTGGAAGCAAAGTGAGCGGCATTAGCTGTATGTGCAAGACTTCTGGGGTTTCTCTGCCGTCACTCCACAAAATAAACCTTCTGGCTTACATTAAAGTTTAGGGTGCTCTATTAGTGAATGTCCCTACTTAGAGTCTGCATCCCTACCTGCTGGAAATTTTTAACTATTGATGAAGCACAAAACCATAAAAACTCCTTCAAAACATAAATCTTAGTTTCTGGTAGTTCAGGACTTGTTTAGCTTTGGTAGTTTAATTTTTGGTCTTCTTGATTTCCTAACGATCCAAAACCTTTATACTGATGGATGCTAGAATTGAAAATTAGTGGGAAAATAAAAATTGCTTTTTGCTGCAAATTTAGTGAGATAGGTGTTGGTCTCTCCTCTCAAGTAACTAGCAATAGGATGACCTCAAGTTACACCAGGGGAGGTTTAGATTCAATATCAGGAAAAAATTCTTTACTGAAAGAGTGCTGAAGCATTGGAACAGGCTACCCAGGGAAGTGATG
Source organism: Apaloderma vittatum (assembly GCF_000703405.1). Taxonomy (NCBI): domain Eukaryota; kingdom Metazoa; phylum Chordata; class Aves; order Trogoniformes; family Trogonidae; genus Apaloderma; species Apaloderma vittatum. The sequence continues at coordinate 4,888 of NW_009716568.1, forward strand.
GAGTCATCATCCCTGGGGGTGTTCAGAAAACATGTAGACATGGCACTTGGGGAAATGGTTTAGTGGTCACGGTGGTGTTGGGTTGGTGGCTGGACTTAATGATCTTACAAGGTTCTTTCTAACCTTAATGATTCTATGATTCGGTATGTCAGGCTGTGCTCTCTCATTAATTCTTGAAGATTTTGAAAACATCAGTATACCCCAGAAGCTGCAGCATAACCTCAGAGAAATATACATGTATCCATATCTTTTTCAAAAAGCACTCTGTAGTGATTTGCTAGTGTAGAAGCATGTCACCTTTGTTTCAGAGCCAGAGGGCTGACAATTTTGAAGTTGCTGTAAGATTTATTGGTAAAGTAATGTTATAAATTAACAAACAGAGCTTTACTCATTAGAGCAGGTTCCTCTGCATTCTTTCAGATTACCCTTCCCCATTCTCCCTTTCTTTCCGTCAGACTTTTGGAAACCCATGTGAGCTAACAGTCATGGTCTGCGTGGGTTTCTAGTACATCGTAGGAGGCCTTCCCTCCACGCAGGTTGTAAACTTGTTTGTAGCTTAAGAAATAGATGGAATTATGTTTTTAAACCTTAAGCCTCTGGAATGTATGGCTTGAGGAGGCAGAAATTCTGGTGATGTGAGTGTTGTAAACGAAGCATTGAGGTATGTATTTTAATAGAAGTGGCAAAAGTAAGCTAGCCTTTTGCATTAGGAGAAATTCTTCCACATAGTCTTGGTGGTGTCTTTTCTTCCTTTCAACTTCTGCTGAAGATAGCAAAGCATCTGGTAGGTTTGACAAATTTGCAGTTTTGTTTTGTTTTTTCCAAAATGGAAATTAAACCAGAATACACTCCTGATGGGTCTCTGCTTGTATTAGTGCATCTGGTTCTGGGCATCCATCCGCAGAAGGATGTAAATGTAATTGGACTGCATTCAAGAAACAACAAAATGCCGAGAAGTTGTAAAGCCTGATTTCTAAGAGAAAAATGTAAAAAAGAAAATTAAATATATACAGCATGCTTGAATGACAGCAGAGGGGAGGAAGGTTTTGATAATGATCTACAAGTTTGAGGTGTATGAACACCAACAAAGTAAAAAAAAAACCCTACTTAAGGTGGTTCAAGAAGGTATAATTAGATGTAATGAAATTAAATGAACAATATTTGAAATTGAGCTGAATGTTATGGTAAAACAACAGGAACAGTGAGACCTATAGATTTATTATTTATCCGTATTGAGTTAGCACCGGGGAATCCCAGTCAGAGATCAGGTGCTACTTTTCCTGTAGAAACATGAACAAAAGAAATGCAATCCCTCTCTTGAGTAATAAATGAGAAGCTTGACTGTGTGGCATGTAAGGAATAAGTGTAGATAGTGGGATTTAGAGTAGAGAACCTAAAAGGTCTTTTGAGTCTTTTTTGGTCTTACTCTGGCTTTCAGACCACTTAGGATTATAAGAATGTTACTCTTATTTTGAAGGTGCTTGTTATTTTCAGTCACTAATGTATCTAAATATTGCATTAAATTGGAATAGCCTTACTACGCGATTGCCAAGAGCTGGAGAAACTATCCTTGGACATAAGTTTTTCGTTGGTTTTGGTGGGAAAGGAGCCAATCAGTGTGTCCAGTCTGCTCGACTTGGGGCCAAGACTTCTCTGATCTGCAAGGTAAGCACTGATTTTCTCTTGGATTACAGCTGAACTAAATGTTCATGCAAATTCCAGTAAATCTTTAGGTGGCTTGTTGTTTTGTTTTTTTTTTTAATGTCTCTCTAATTCCCTTTTCTTTTTGTTATTTTAGCTATAAAGTTAAACATGAAGGAGGCTGTTTTACGAACACTGCCAGAACCAAGGACTAGTTGGCTAGAGTTCTGGCAGAAATTGCATATAAAGAAGGATTGCAAAACTTGAATTGATGTACCATGGAAAAAAGGATTGGTGTGAAGTTGAGATGTTCAAAATTGAAGTAATCTTGATTAGCCCCTCCTCTTTATGTACTCCACTGTTACAATGATCAAGGCTTTATTGATAACATGCAGATGCTAGGTACTATAGTCAGTCTGAAATTTACTTTGCAGATGATTAAAATTCAGACACTGACAAGTCAGTAGCAAATTTGAGAAGGTATATAGAACTTTTTGGTTCAAGGGTTAAATCATTAGTTGATTACCTGAGATTATGATGAGATGTTCGCATCCAAATTCTGGAACCTTTGCATGCAATGGGATTTTTTTTGCCTACTTTTCTGAAACAACTGATGTAGAGCAGTTCTAAAGATTTTTGGTTTTAAGTTTTGAGTAATCATTACAAATTTTCTCCCTCTGTAGCTTTAGTCTCTGTCCTGTGCTAACTGTAGATGCAACTTCAACTTCACTGGACATCCTTTGTTGCTACAGCTGAGTAAGATGCTAATTTGATGGATCATTTTTGGGAAGTACCAGAAATGTCTCAAGGAAGCCTTTCTCACTTGTTTTCCAATACAATTTGTAGGTTACAGAATGATAGCTATAAATCTAAAGTACACCTGCAAACAGTTCTGTGGGCCATTATCACTAATTCTACAGCATGCATTTCTTTTTTTTTGGTATTGGCAATGTTTGTTCTTCTGTAATACTGTGTATATTTGATCATCTTTGCATTCAAGAATGATCAGATTCGAGTACAAGATGAACTGGCAATGAATTCCTTGGTAACATTTCCTGCTAAATGTTAAAGAGTTTTTTTTCCACTGAGAGTGTGAATTTTCTTTTATTTTTTAATGGTCTAACCTTTGCTCAATGCATACATGTTTCTAGAAACATTTGGATTCCTAATACAATTTAGCAATTACTGTAATTTCTAATTACTTTCCAAAATCATGTTATTTCAGTAAAACTTAGTCGTCTTTCTTTCCTTCTGATGTGTATTTATACAAGAAAAGAAACAACAGAGAATGATTCTAATATCCGTAAATGTTAGCCTTTTGTATTTTAATTTTAAAAGTTAATATTTACTTTTTAAATTATAAATGCACTTTATGGCCTCACAAAATAGTTTCATGTCATAGCAGTAGTTTTACATCTGCAGAGGTCAATGGGATGTAGTATAAAGTTTCTTGCTGAGTAAGCTAAGAATCAGGCAATAATGAACCATTACCGTTCAATTATTTTTACTTTAACAAGGCATCTCAGTATTCAGTGGTTCTTAAAGCCAGATTGTCCTTCACACCCACACACTCTGTGCTCAGTAAATGCTTATGTTTTGATCATAATTCCCAACATTTTTTATCAAGTAAACGTGCAACAATTGCTTCTTCAATCTGAAATTCAGGGAATGAAACCAGTTAGAGGGACATGCTGCTGGAGCGTGGCATCATCTTACCACAGCTATAATTTAGACAGGGGATGTCCTCAGGAAGAGTAGAGGTAGACATCTTGGATCAAGTGGCAAGGCATTCTTCACACCGCACAGCTTTAAAACACAAAGGAAAGCCAGTGGCTATGAGGGTTTGAGAGTTTTAGAATAACTTACAGTTGTGATTAGAGATGCCATAGAGTTTTGTGGATTTAAATTTAAAATCAGAGTCATGGGAAAATGCAAACAGTGTTGTCCTTTCTGCCTGGGTGTCTCTGCAAGTGGCCACTGTTACTCTGGGTTATCAATATGTTTCACAGTATCAGTCTTAAACTACCTTCCTCGGTTTGCTCAGTACAGTAAAACCATATATTGATGGAATCGTTGTCACTTGAAAAAGACAAGAAAGACAATTTTTCAGAGAAGTGTGAAGGATTACTGTCAGAGAACTAAAGGATCTAAACAGATAAATTAATTGCTAATGTTCATACAAGAAACCTGTTGCAGTACTAAAAAATGCACAATGGTCTTGAACGATGCCAAACTCCCCAAACTATTTTTTTATTTTTTTTTAATAATGGCCATTACAAAAAAAAATTGTTAAACATACTAAATTAAGATAGTGGAAGAATGTTGGTCTAAAAGACATTTTATGTGCTGAAAAAAAGTACTGGTTTATTTCTGACAAGCAATTTGGAAGATCCTCACTGGGCACTGATGTCACTGGACTGGTATTACATATATTAGATTCTTCTTAAGCCCCACCTGTATTTGATTCCTACTTAGAAATAGGAAGTGATGTATTACTATGCTATGTAGTTCTCTCTCTTTAGATGAACTGTAAGCCAAACTTAAGTGTTGTAAGCCTGACTCCTCACTTCGTTGTAAGAGCTAGCTGTATCTCAAATGCAGCCAGGAATATGATAATATCTTAATTTGGCTTTTTTCCTTTTTTATTACTATCTTAGACTTGCCTTTAGTACCTGTTCCATTCTCTAATGAAGAAAAAGCATAAACACTCTCAGAACAAAGAGCGTGGGGAATAGATTAAACAATTACCAAGAGGTACATGGTTTTGCTGTAATTAATTTTCAGGTACAGATGAGTTTGATTCTCTAAGCTGCAAGAATTTTAGCTGCTATGACGACAGTCAGCTCCATTAGTTCCACGTGGAAAACATGATAGTAAGCAGGGAAAACCCAGATTGAAAAATACTGATTCCACTCATTCTAATACGCAAACTGTGTGACCATAATGCTTGTACAAACAGCTATTGTTTTTAAGAACTCAAGAAAGAAGAAATGCTATTTCAGCACATATGATGTTCTGTGGTCAGCAGACTAAGACATTTTTCTGTTTACTCAATGGTCAATCTAGCAGGGTCTGTGCAAAAGCAGAAAATACTAAAACGAGTGTTATATAATTTGAGATGGTCAGTAAATATGTCTTTAATCTAAAACAAGTCTGATGCTCAATACTCTATCTTCCTTGGGGGTAAAGCCTGAATGGAAAGATAAGCCTTTCAAACGCACTAGGATTAACTGGTTTGGATGCAGATGAACTAATATGGAAAAAAGTTTCCAGAGGAAAAGGACCTCCATGGAGACCTCCAAGGGCTTCCCTCCAGCGCCGAGATGTTTCGCTGTGAGCAAAAGTACCGCGGCTGATCTCAGTTGTTGTGACAGTTGAACAATAAGGGACGCCTGTCGGTCAGTTATGCAGGACCCAGAGCTGAAGGAAGGAAGTTTCAGATGAGCTTTTGGAAAATGGTTATGAAATATTTTGTTGTTGAAATAACTGAGCAAATCCTGAGATTTGTTGTCGAAGCTTTGTAGCAGCGAGAGAGGGAGGAGGTGATACCATCAGGCAGAGCACGTTTCAGTAGTACAGCTATTGGTCTACGGAGGTGAGCACGACTCACGTTTAAATTGCAGGTGGCTACAGTCATCCAGCCTGAAGCAGTCAGAAGATGCCGTTTCTGACAACCCACCCTGTCTGGCAAGCTAGGAGTAGTCAGAGATACAGAAGTACTCTAATAGGCAAACAGTGAATAACACAATGACCAGACTAGATGATGTTGCTTGGTGTTTTTTCAATGTACTAGAGGATTATTCTGTCTGATTAGACTGTTTTGACCTAAGTTGCTGTCCACTGGTAAAAGATCGGGACTATACCTAATAGTGCTTTAGAAAAATCCCATATAGAAGTTGCAGGAAATGAAAGCATGTTTCCAAACATAATTGTGTAATAGAATATGGGGGGGAAGGATCATCCCTCTGTGACACTTTAAATTTAAGAATTCTGGATGACAGGGTTTGATTGTTGTGATGCCTAGCTAGTACTCAGGCCTTCTCTGAGCTTTTTAAAGGACTGAGCTCATGAACAAATTTCTAACAGCAGGCAATAGAGGCAGTTAGTTTGTGCTTCCAGTAACTCTAACATTGTTAGCTATTTAGTACTGTTTTATGAGAAGATAGATCCATTGGTTAGGGCTCCTTGTGTAATTCCTTCATTGTCTAGACCATGACCACTATCTTGATCTTGTCCTTCCAGTACCTGAAGGGGGCCTACTGGAAAGCTGGGGAGGGACTGCTTACAAGAATGTGTAGCAATAGCACTAGGGACAATGGTTTTAAACTAGAGAAGGGTAGATTTAGATTAGATATCGGGGCAAAGCTCTTTATTGTGAGCGTGGTGAAACACTGGCACGGGTTGCCCAGAGAGGTGGTGGAGGCCCATATCCCTGGAGACATTCAAGGTCAGGCTTGATGGGGGCTCTGAGCAACCTGATCCAGTTAAAGATACCCCTGCTCCCTACAGGGAGGTTGGACTAGATGACCTTTAAAGGTTCCTTCCAACCTAATGCATTCTGTGATTCTAATCTGAAAGATTTTTTTTTTCTTTGAAAAAATGCTTTCTGTAACTTTACTCAGATTCACAACTTAAGCTTGAAAGTGGGAGCACACACCACGCATGCTGAAGACGTCAGCTAAAAGTGGTGAATTAAAAGCAGTGTTGCCTTTATAAATATAATTTAAATGCTATTTTGACAATCTCCATATACCTCATCTCCTTTGTTCAGCTTGTGTAATGAAACAAAAAGAAACGATTATTAGACTGAATAAACAGCAAGCAGAATTCTGTTCAGCTAAAAGGATTAATGGAGCTGAAATTACAAGCTCTTTAACTTGCTGCTAGAAAAACAATAGAGCATAGCTTGACTCTCCAACTCAACTTGATCTGCTGTTGCTGGATAAAGCAAACAAAAAATGTAGAATTTGTAAACAGCTTATTTAGTACTGAGAACTATAGAACTCAGCAATGCCATGTTTATTGTCAGTTTTGTCACTCTCTATCCCATAACCACAGTTTGATACTTTTCCACCAAGGAATCTTGAAGTAGAAAATTCAAAATACAAACTTCAATTAAGGGCACCAGAGTTGCTATAAATGTTTTCAATTCAAAGCTGAATAATTCAACACACTTCCAGATTTTACAATACCCAGAAAACTTCAGTGTCAGGGGAACACAGTGATTTTAAGAGAGTGAAACTTGAATGTACCAACATGAGTATAACAGAGGAGTAGAAAAATGGAGAACACCATTTCTGTGGTTTATTAAAGCCATTAATACATTTTTAATGTTATTGGTTAGTTTGTTAGTTACTAAACAAGGTAAAGTGCTGCAAAGCAAAATGTTGCATTCAAGTTACATTAAAGTACTCTGAGGTCTAAAAGCAATCTATCCTCACACCTTTCTGCAGAGAAAAACCTATTCTTTTATCTTTTGCACAGGTTGGGAAGGATTCCTTTGGCAATGATTATGTTGAAAATTTGAAGAAGAATGGTATTTCTACAGGTAAAATTTTACTTTAACCTTTTGTATTATTTTTAAGGTTTAAAAATTGGTAGTGTAGGATTTCTTTTGCCTTATTGGGTGTGTTTTACCATTCAGAACTATGAAAAATTGTTTTGACACAGGTAGCAGGAA
>NW_009716568.1:12239-26964 GCF_000703405.1 Apaloderma vittatum
AATACGGTTGAGAAAATGGGGACTTCTGAAATCAGCTGTACCACTATAAATAGAGTATGTTGTAACAAAATAAATGTTACTGCCTCTGCATGTCAAATGATTACATCAGTGTAAGTCACCTGAAGATAATGGACCATTTAACAATTATTTAAGCTGGTATTAATGATGGTAATGCCTAGTGAGAAACTGAAAAATCCAGTCGGATTATTAATTCTCAATTACCTGTTGGGAGAGGAGGGACAGAGTGGAAATGCGTTTGTTGACTCTGCATTCCACCTTTATTCTGTGAAATGACACGTACAGTCATTTTAGAGACTGTAGCCGATGTTTGTTAACACACATACACACAAAAATCAATGTTAAAAGGCTTTTGGGAAAAGGGAAAATGAAGCATTCACAATATTCTAGTATCTTTGCATGCTTTAACTCTAATTGTCACTCTCTTTTAAATGATTTATTGTATGCTGCTTAACTACATGATCACATTTTTGTCTACATGGCTTATCTCCTTCAGGGTGGACAAGGATGGACATCTGCAATCACTAAGTGGCAATTCAATATTCAGTGTATCTTTTCTGTTTGATGTGCAGCCACAAGCTTTATTTACTGCATTATTGGACTCCTGCTTTAAAGACAAAACTATCAGTATTTTGTGGGCTTTTTAATTATGCTTATCAGCATAGCATCTACATATTTCACGAATGTATATACAGGTTTATTCATTGCATGTCTTCCAACTTATGCAAGAAACCAGACAAGGTTACCATAAAACCAGTGTCTGTTAGTGTACTTCTCCAAAGCATTCCTACCTCATGAATAAAGTCTTTGATCATGTAAATAAAGCTATTATAATGCATAGCTCTTAATGAAAATGTATATTCCATAAAGAACCTTATGTTTCATATTTTCAGATTTAAATGATTGATCTTTCAATCTTAACATAATTTTAAAGTAGTCTTTATAGCAGCAAAAGAAAAATGTAGGAAGAAAAATGCAGAAATTCCATCATATTGCGCTTCATTGATACCTAGATAGATCCACTGGAGGTTCGTAAATGTTTAGGTCCAAGATACCAGTTTCTACTGATTGAGTTAAAAATATCTCAGAATGATGTGAGTTGTCACCTACAATGTTGATCAGCCCTGGAAAATAGGATGTGCTCCTGGTGATGCTGGTCTGGGATCCCAGTTTGCATTCCAACATTCGGAGGCAAGGGTGATTCAGTGTGCACAGGCCTTTTTGCTTAGGACCATCTTATTTCAGTCCCTGGCTTTCCATCTCACTTTAATCCTGTTATACATAAGGATGCCAGTTCTGCCAACTTTCATATCCTGGATCCTTGTTGTCTGTCTTCTTTATGTCACACTTCTGTTTTCTAACGCATCACCTTACTCCTTTTCTTTCCAATTCCCATCTGTTTTGTAATTTTCCCTTTTCCCAGTCTTCCTGTCTTCCGCAACGTATCGGCAGCCAGTGCTGCTGAGACCATTTAGACCTTTACTGATGTTATTCTCTCTTCCACATTTGAACAGGGCACTTTGCTGCTCATGCTGCTTATTTTCTGAAGGAAGAGCACTGAGAGGACACAAGTTCTCTGCTTTCAATTCCAGTGTGCAGATCTAGCTCATGGTGAAAAGAATCTGTAACTGCAAGGAAAGCTCTGCTCTCACCCTTGTAACTATGAGCTTTGTGGTGAGAGTATCTCCAAGACAAGTAGCTGCAAAACTCAATGAGCGTGACTGATACGTGTTTTTTCAGCCTTATTCCAATTTGAGCAGATTTTTAAATTGGCCACAAAAGACACATCTCGAGAAAGAAGCCAACTTTTGTCCAACATCGGTGTGTTCTAAAATGTTAGAACACTAGAACTTCTTAAACAAAAGGTTACCAGAACTGGTCTCAAATAATAGATTTTTCTCAAATACAGTTCATGTGGGGGAAAAAAACCCGCCAACTTTTTGGACAGTTTTCTACTGTAGTTTCACCTAACAAAAACCCACTTGTCATAGAAGGTTTCAGACTACTGATTAATATTTGAGAAATTTGCTAATGGCTAAACCCAGGTCCTTATAGTAGTAAATATAGAACAATTTTTATAATGGATGGTGCTGCTAGCCTCATTTCTAGTTAATTTATCTGAATAATAATCCTAAGAGGAAACATATAACCTCACAACTGCTTTTGTAGCACGTTAATATTACTGCCGAAATGCAAATCTACACAGAATTAAATGCTGTGTTGTTTTAATATTTTTGTTTTCTCCAGCCTTGACTCTATTGTTTCACTGGATAAAAGAAATACTTCTATGTAGGAGTAAAGTGCCTGAGAAGGCTGTATAAATAACATGCTTTCTCTAAAGCAGAGATGTAGCCAAATTAAAGAATGTTGGACTAGCATTTCTGTTTTGTGGGTGTAAATTAACACTTTTTGTTGTTGTTAGCTTCTCTGGCATTGTTGCACATGAAAGAGTAATTAGCATTTTTAAATTGCTAGAGGTTATGGGTTCATTTTAGATTTAATTCAATTAAATTGCATCACATGCTATTGGTTGAAAGTAATGTATTGAACTAATGCATGCTGTAACTTTTCCCTTTCTTAGCATTTGTAGGTCAGACTACAGATGCTGCTACTGGAACTGCTTCAATAATTGTCAACAGTGAAGGTACATATCTCTACTCCGAATTGTCCTCTTTGTTCTGCCTTGACAGCCATAAAGGAAATCTTTGCCATGTCACTCTTAATTGTGGAATTGTTTTTCCTATATCTTTTTTTTTTCATGATCTCATTCACATTTTGTTGCACCTCCCTTTATTACAGGCAGTGTTGTAGGATGAGGTGGCTGAAAGCAGCAGAATCAGACATTCAGATGAGCAGTGTGATAGCCATAATTCCATCAGCCAGCTGATCTATCTAGTTTTGCATTGGGCAGAATACACAGTGTAGCAGAAGGTTAGAGCTCCGCTTTTCCACCACGACTTGCCTAGTGCTTTTACTACGAGGAAAGGGTTTGCCTCCACAGCACACTGAGTCATTATGCCCTGAATCAGGAAAAGGAATTGTCCTTAGCATAAGTAGAAATATTTATGTTGATCTTGTACTGTTACCACAATTCTTGATCCCAGGTTGCATCTGCAGTGATGAATATGCAGTGAAATGGCATATTTGGGTTTTTTTCTGTGTTAATTTTCCTTAGCCTGTGCCTTTGCTCTCATATTGCAGGGGAAAAAGAAAAGATTGGGCTTGTTTTCATATTCTTCAACACTGCTAAATTATCCTCTGCAAACTTTCTGTTTATCTTTTCCTCAAGCAAGCAGTGCAATTGAGAGGTCTTAGGAGAAATGTGTGCGTCTGGCCCAAAATCTAGAGCTCAGGACTGATAAAGTTTTTGCAAACATAACAAATTAAGTGTGATTAGATTAGTTCACTTTTGGTGCAGCTGAGAGCCTTCGTTTGAACAGTTACCACAGCGTAGCTGACACATCACGCGAAGCTCCTATGTAACCTGATGGTAGTACATTGGGCTACAGCTGAAAATGGGAAAGGAAACATGACTATTCACTCCAGGAGCAAAACTGGGAAGGAACTGTGACTAAAGGCAAGTCTACACAGGAACATCCAGGAAAATTAGACGAATCTGCTGGGAGATGTGAGTTTAATTTTTCCTGAGTAAGATTAATCAAAGCCTCGCATGACAGCTCTAATTCAGAAATAAGGTAGCTCTAGTACATTGAGTCAACTGCCTCTTGCTTCCACCTCCTTCTCTGGGTTTGGATCAACAGGTAAGTTATCACAGCAGCTTTTAAGAACTTCTTTCTTATGCCACATACAGTCACTACTCTGGGCATTGTTAATAGGAGAGAGAGAATCCAGTAGCGCTCCCAGGCCTCACAGTTCTGTACGTGTAACCGTGTTTTGCACTGGGTTCATTGTCTGGAATAGTTGAGTGAGAAGCGTCTTGTTAGTTTCCAGTTCGTATTCATGGCCAATTAAGATGTTTTAAACTTGAACAAACAGAGGATGACCTGTTAAAATTATAACGCTGAATTTCTCTGAAGGGTAAGGAACAAAACCATCTTGTGAATTTAAAACCTCTAAAAGCACCAGGAAAGGAAAAAGGATTGTTCAGTGCCATGAGATTCACAGTGGTCTATCTTACATGTTGGCATCAGTGTGAATGGTCTCTGATAATCTTCTGATTCATAAAGTGAGATGAATAATGCATGATGTCATGTAGTTTGTTTATTTTGGAAAATGAAAAATCCTAAGTTAAGTTACTACTGGCCTCAGATTTCTCTTAAAATGTAGTAGAGGAGCAAACCTGGTCAGAGGTATGCTATAAAGCAAACAGATGCACAGAATTGGTAATGGTGGTGGTTGTTGCTTCTCTCTAAAACCATCTGGCGCCTGAATTGAGTAAATTGCAATAAAATAGCAGTACTTATGTGCTTTGCTATTGCAAGAGACACTTTTTTTTTTTTCCATGTAGAAACCTGGCTGATTTGACCTAAACAGGTTTTACAGCACTTTTCAAAGGACTTGTCTACACATGCATGTTTTACCACAGTGGTTGTGCTGGCATAGCTGAAACACAACAGCATTCAATGCACTGATGTAAAATAGTGTCTGCTAGCTGAAATTATACCTAAAAGGGAAGCATTTAAAGTCGGGAATGGTAATCGTGTTTTGTGTTAAGACAATGAGGGGCACGTAAACATAGGTATCGTCTCCTTAAATTGCCAAGTTTTAATTGCGGCAGTTTCACACACACCTAACCTGCACTTCATCTTGCCAATTCTTTACAAATACTGATACTTAGGAAAAATACCGACTCCAATCAACTGACTAAAGGCACAGGCGGAAGTAGGAGAGATACTTCAGCTACAGAGGGCAGAGTCAGAGGAGACTCTGAAGTAAACTTTCCCTGATGTTACCTGTGTCTGTCTATCTGGTGCTGCTGAAATTGCTGGGAAGATTTTTACTGGTTACTGAATTGCACAGCTACAGCTGACCCATTATTGTAATTGGCAAACTACTGAAAATGTGAAAATTATCAGGCACATTTGATAATCTCAGAGTGGCATTATATTCTGGGACAGTACAGTATAGTTTCAGTGAAAGATAGAGAAGTTAAATTCCTGCTTTACTGCAAAATGGTGGAGATGTGTTTAACAAGCTTACAGGGCTGCATGGAAAAATGTGTAGTTGAGACACTGCAAAGGTTCTCTCTGGGCTGGTCTCAGAAGTCTGTGTAGAAAATCTTTCTGGGAACTTATGTTCCTTTCAGTTATTATTCTCTTTTGTGCAACTGCCTCTTCAGATAGGTTTTGACTAAACACAAGCTTCAGTTTACCAGGACCCTGTACACTTCACATCTTTTCTTTGTCTCTTAAGGACAAAAGCTGGTACATCCAGCTGCTTTTCTTAGCATGTTTTCTTTGAGGTGCATCATGCCCTTTTGAATCCAGCTTTTGTTTCTCTTTTCATCCCATCATCTTCTTTCCACTGGCTCTGTCACCTAACACACCTTCTACTAACTATGTGCTGTTGAATGGTAAGAACTCCATAAAGTAATGATGTGTGGTCTACTTTTTCATACATATATATGGAAAAAAACCCTCACCTCTTTATGGGTACCTTTTTACGTCATTACCTGTGGAGTTCATTGCAGCTTTGTCCCCTTGTACTGAGTTTGATGGTGCTGTTAAGCTGGTCTGACTGGAGCAGTAGTGTGAACTAATCTGACAACTGCTGTGTTCACAGCAAATATTCAGTGGAGGGACAACAGGTGATGGCAGGTCATGATTAAAGTGCTCTGGATTACTGTAAGTTAGAACTTAAAGCTCACCTACACAGAACACTGTGAGATAACTCTCACTTGAGATAGGAATTGTGCTGACTTTATGATAAAGTTATTAATCATTTGTGAATATTGAATAGGCATTATTTTGTGAGTGAGTGTACCTTCAACAGCGAAGTGCTATGAGTATAAAAACATTCAAAATACATATTTAGATAACACTAAATAAACAAGGCAAACTAGAATACATAAGCCAGCTTGTTTGAATTATACTTTCCAAAGAGAAAATCTTTGTTTTGAACCTTCAGGGTTTTGAAGAGATGTCACCTGAGTTTTTATGGCATTTCTATGTATTAACATTCATCATGAACTTGAATGTTCTGTGTAAAAGACTATTCAATGCTTCTACATAGTAATTGCACAGAAATTATGATACCATGACACACCCAAAACTTGCCCTTGTATTCATGAACTATGTGATTTGGCAGCAAATGTTTTTCTTGTAACGTTCTCTTCTGGTCACAAGTATCTTTTTTCCCTATGAATTATTATGCAGAGGCTTTACAGCTATTGTTATAATTGCATTGTTTGATATTTTGGTGAGTTCTAAGCACTACTGATGGCTCCTAGGCTCATCATCCCATTTTAAAAAGTGATGGTTATTGCACTCTGGTGTTTACTGGTTTGCCTTTGATTTTTCTACTGGCACTTTTCATCTGGTGGTGTATATAAAATGACACTTCTAAAAAAAAAATTATCTTGAATTGCCCTTTTTCTAAGATATGACAGCAGCAGGTTTAGAAGCCCAACTGAGGACAGTATTTACATGTGCAGCATTCACGATATTTTAATTATTGATTGGACCCAGTCCCCATCTGGTGTAAATTTGCACAAGTTTATTAGTTTCATTTCGCTCTTATGGCTTATAGCAGCTCAATATTCTCACTGATGTCTGCAAAGCCTATATAAAATGTATAGATGCTTCCATCAAAATGGAGAATTTTCAGTCTAAGTAAAATGGTTAGAATTAACCGTAATGCAGTAAATATCGTTTTCTCATTCTTAGTGTAGGTAACATTTTACTGCACTTGAGCTGTTTCAGGGCTAGGTGTATGATTTAAGAGTTAAGAGATGCATAGACTTGTTCAGACAATAGTTTCTCTCTTCAAGCAGAGTATCTAGATATCTAAGATTAAAAAAACCTCTGAAAATACTTGTCTCTTCTCCTTACTGAAGGAACCTAGAAAACTGATTTTTAGAAATTACTTTTCTTAGCATTTTCTGGAATGTAGCATTTTTTTGAAAACTTTAAAAATTAGTTAATGTTGGACAAGATGAATCCCACCCCTCTTTGCCATCTGTCTTTAACTCTGTTGTCCCTGGTGCTGATTTCCCATCTGATTTCCCTGGCAAGAAATAATTGCTTTCAACAAAATGGTTGCTGGTAATTCAAAATGCTGTTATTAATTGTGAGTGCGTAGGTCCGGATTCTGTTTTCATGCACGCTGGGGTAAGTTTGTGGTGACTGCTGTCATTCACAGCTGATGTGGTCTGTATAACTAAGAACAGAACGTGGCTTTAACCCTCCAGCCTGCGTTCAAGTCTCTGACCATTCGTTGTTGCAACGGAAAGCTTCTGACTGTGATCCAGTGCAGCATGGTCTACCTTGAATTTGCACATATGGGTTTAAACAAACAGCCTTCCTTATCGCCTTGGGCCATTAGCTCTAAAGTCTAATAATAATATACATGTCAGTACAGCTAAATAGTTCAGCAAGATAACGCAGCAAGACATGTGGGTAGAGTCTGAGATTCTAGGTAGCACAGAGTCCAGGCAGAAATGAAACATGGTTTTGTTCCAGTGATTCCCTGCCTGTTATTGTTTGCACTGCTGCACCCTATAAGCTTTCAAAATATATGCTTGGCAAAATAGCTGCAATTTGCCTTTGAATATTTCCTCAACAGGATTTTAGTATCTTTGATAGCATTTACTTGTTGCAGAAGGTTTTTTGTTTTGGTTTAGTTTTTTTTATCCGAGATGCCCATCATTGTCTGCTGAAAAGCAGGGCGTTGTCTTTAAATGCTGAGGTTTTGCTTTTCATATGCAGCTGTTCTGTACCAAACCATTGACAGCAGAATTGCTTTGGAAAGCTTGGGCCCCTCCCTCTGAGATCACTATATTATTCTTTCCATTGTCCTGCTTTCTTTTCAGAACATATTCAGGGAGACAAGCTTTGCATGTTTCTTATTCAAAGGACTTTGAAGTCACATTCAACAAAAATAATGTATTTAAAAACATAAATATTTATTTACAGAGTAATTCTGTTCATTAGAGAACTGGTAGCCTTTAATGATTGGCAGTCCTTAAAGGAATCTTCAGCGGGGGCGGGCTGAGCCTGTAAATCAAGGAACAACTGACTTATTGAATTTAATACCTGAGTGATTAATAATAAATTTTAATTTGAAGGCACCCATGCCTGAAGGTCTCTAGGTTTTGTAACAAAGATTAAAAAAAGGAAAGAATGAAACAAAGAAGCTGCAATAAAATAAGGCAACTTGCATGTCTGAAGAAAAACAAAAGAATCTTTGGAACCTATGTAAATGAACCTCCTCACCTAACTGTAAAACAAACTACAAAGAATGAAAAAGTTCTTAAACATGCTTTGAGCTACTGCCATGCTCCTGCATGTATAGCTTTGCTTAGACCAGTCTACTGCCCAGCTTTAAATGCAGAAGAATCTGTCACCCACTGTCTTTACTCACTTCTGATAAAACTTTCCTTAGACACAGGCGTTACTTTTCTGGGGTTTGGTGGCAAGCTGATGGTTAGGGGCCCTAACTTGAAGTGTCGCAGGTAAGTAGAGCAAGCCTGCTTTTCTGAAATCTTAGGAACTTGCATAATTTTCACAGCTGTGTGAAATACTATCTGTTTCCAGCTGATGGGAAAATTCAAATTTCTATGGCATTTTTAGCATATGAACTCAGTAATTCCACTGATGCTTTTCTCTTCCAAGTGCTACTGGAATATTTTAGGAAAATGCAAATATCAGCCCTAGTGTATGTCCTCCATCTCCACTGTGACTACTAAGTGCTTCTTTAGAGTTCGTAGAAAACACTGAAATAAAACTGGGGAAAGCCCATACATTACTTTTCCCAAAGAAATATGTAACTTTATTTATTGTGCAGTGTAGCATTCATTAGTCTGTTGATCTTTTTGATTGTCTTCTGAAATCTTTGGATATTTGAAAATGTCAGCAATGCATACATTTTAGTAGGAGTTTTTTGGAAAGCAAATGGAAATACTCATCTGAAATGTATTGTAGAAAAGTAAGGAATTGTTTTACATACTTTACTGCAAAAGTTCATGTTAAAAGCACAATATCTTCTCTTTAGGACAGAATGTTATTGTCATAGTCCCAGGAGCCAACCTGCTTTTAAATTTTGAAGACCTGAAGAGGGCTTCTGATGTCATCTGTAAAGCCAAAGTGGTTGTTTGCCAGCTAGAGATAACCCCTGCTGTTTCTCTTGAAGCTCTGAAAATGGCACGTGCCAGTGGAGGTAACTTAATGGAAGCCGTTCTTTCTCTCTCATTCTGTTACATGAAAATTATTCTTTATTGTGCTTCCCAAATAAAGATCCCAAATAAAGATTCTGGTTTCTGTCATACTAGTTTTATTTAGAAATTAAACAATAGTCCAGAAATTCATGCTACTTGCTAATGAAAACTGAATTAAATTTTAAAATTTTGTGGTGGTTACCCTGAAGAGCAAATCAACCCATACCCTGATAATCTCCTGCATATGTCTGATGCTGCATTTCCTCCCATTTTCATGCTCTGACTAAATACAGTATCATATTATTGGGTCAGGAACTATGGGCCTGACTGATATTATTCCAGAGCAGAATGAGAGTAATGAATGCAAGTCAGTAAGGTTCCACACAAAGTAATGTGAATGAAATGACCTTAAAAACAGATTTATACCTTTGTTTTTGCAGCATAGCAGTAGGTATGGCTGTGGTTTCCTATATAGAAGTTGGCATACTTAAAGTAGAAAAAAAAATGCTTTTTCTTCTTAACCAAAATTCTTAGAGCGTGACTTGGCCTGCTGCCATTGAATAGACAGAGTCGTGGTCTGTGAAATTATTAGTAAATTGTTACTGTTCTGTACTCTTAAATGCAGGCCATTGTTCCTTCAGTGTAGCATGCATGTAGATAGAAGCTGACATTTTGCTTGAACAGGATGGGGTTTCACTACTGACATGTTTTCGTTATTTAAGTGCCTGTAATGCTTTCAGTTACTCAAGCATGATTACCCACACTATTTGAACACTAAGTAAATAATTATGCGAGTGAGGCATCCATATGAGATTAAAAATATGTCGTTCATGTCTATGCAGAAGATAAGACTGGGAGCAGACAGCTCACGTAGTATGGTCGCTCGCGCAGCGGGTCAGGGATGGAGCTGGCATCAGAACTAACTAGTTCCTTGCAGCCGGGCCCAGGCTTGCTCCGGCAGATCACAGCACGTCGGGAGTGTTGACTCTTCAGTCCTCCTTCTGCACCAAGAGCTGTTGTGCACCTGTTGTGTTCACACACCAGTGAAAATGTCCAGTGTAGCAGAACTTTGTGCATTGTGTTCATGTGTTCTCTGCTGATTCAGGCAGCTATTGTAGGGGCAAGACTGGGAGAGGTTGGCTCTGAAACTGTGGTGGCAATAGTCATGAACTCTCTAAACAGAACTGTGCATGAGGAAGAACTATTTTGACTTCTGTTTGAATTGTCAAAATGGGATTTGTGTAAATCAAAATAAAAATTAAAAACTTCAGAAAATTGAGTAGCACCTGGAATGCTTAAAATATATAGAGGGAGAAACTATAGAGCTTACTATATTTTTTCATTATGTTTTATGAAAATGGATAAAAGCATTCTTATATTAGTGGTTAATGGACTATAGTTGAGTCATGAGCCAACATCCATAACTTATTTGGTCTCCTTCTAACTCTATGCATATCTTTCGTAAGATGCTTCACACTGTTGTCACCCTCGTATGGCAAGGTGCCAGCCTGTAACAGAAGAGATAGGACTTTTTAATTTTTAAAAAAATCCAAACCTGATACATGGAACAGATGTGCGAGGATTTACCGACTGTAGACAGCACAATATATCAAAAAAAGCTAGGAGTTAACAGTAGGCCAGCTATAGTTCTCTGCTGCCAGTCTGCTATCACTGTGCAGCTCTCATATCAGAAAAGCTTCAGTTGCTTCTGCTTTCAAGCAATGGGCTACACATGTTCAAATGTCATGTGCAGTCAAATCTAAGTAAACAGCTGAGTTTGTAACACTGTAAAAATCTATCCTTAGCCAACTGTAAATTGTTAATGCAATTTCCCTTCTTTTAGCTTGCAATACCCTCATGTATAATGCAGTAGTGCATTTTAGGATGTGCACTAGACTATTTTTGTGTAAAACAGATGCATACCCAGATGCCTCAAACCTCTGTTTCAAGGATTTTTTTGCTTGTTTTTCTTCATTCTTGCTAAAAGAAATAAACAGTAAGATGGAGAAAGAATGTGGACACACAGGCAAGAACCCTTTTCTTGTGTTCAGTGATCACCTGGATCTCTAAGCTAGAGAGGGACAACTCATGTTTGGACACCCTTTCATTGTGGCACTGATTATTATCTTGTGGCAGTCTTGAGGGAAAGGAAAAGAGTGAGTAATTACATGAAGCAGGTATAAATTGTAGTGGAAATCTGACTCGAAAATTCTAGCTTTTTAATGGCCACATGTTGTGAAGTTGCTGCTGCTCCCAAGAGAGGGACCACTTCACTGATGGGCAAAATGTTATCAAAATCTATGAAGCAGTTTTGGGGCTTCTGTAATGACAGACTCTCTAAAACATGGCTGATAGTTTGCAGCCTATTAATACTCTAGTGAAGAATGGGCTGGAAGCAGCCTCAGTTATTAAAGTTCCATGTAATTTGCAAGTAAAAGGTCTATTTTTCAGGTGCTTCAACTATTTAATCTTGGGCTGCAATTTTTCGTATCAGTTTTTCGTGGTTAAACTCTTTGTAATATGTGCCAAAGCATTCCAGCTGCAGAAACCAGGCCTCCCACCCTACCCGCTTTTAAATTATAAATACAGGCTACCTTAAAATTTTCTTAAGACTTCATAGGAGGAGACCTTAAAGATAAGCCTGTACAAATAACATGGAAATCTGCCTCATTTTATCTGCCTTTGGAAGATAACTACTTTTCACAAAGACTTGAGAAAATTGTTAGAGCTTCCCAGCTAGCTTCCCTGCAGAGTCTGTCCACACAGGTGGTTGCTCATTTGGGAAGCATGAGTTTCCATGTAATTCCTGAATCTGTTTTTAGGCAACTTCTTTTATACTGCTAAAGGTCTCTTCTAGGCCCAGGAAGCGTGGAGTGGGAGCTTGCTTGATTTGAATACAGAAGAGACAAAGCTGGACAGGAATGCTGGGGAGGGAGAGTAGATCTTGGAAAAGGGAAGCGTAGGAGGGATTTGCTTGATTTTGAGGCTGGCAGAGGAAGAAGGAAGAGAGAGAGTGAATGGGGAGCAAAATTGGAACAGAGAACAGGATTTGTTGAAAAAAAATGGGAATATGGAGGTAGAATCAGGAAGTAGGTAGTGGAAGGGGTGAAATGAAGGCATAGGGGAGGGGACCTAAAGAGATGTAATGTGATAAAAGCTGAGTGAAAAGGGTTACTGCTGCATAATGCCTACACAGGGTGGCATAAAGAATGGAAACTAGGTGAGTAGAATGGACCTTAGCAAAGGACGAGAAAGAATTTGGGCAGAAAATAATTTGGTGTTCGTCAGGAGGACCAAACAATTATCCGGTTCACAAGCCATGCTTTTCTTCGTAGCCTGAAAGTGAATCTTAGGGTTCCTCTGACTCCTGCATGCTCAGTAGATGTTAAATATGGGAGCAAACTAATAGTGATGTATTACATCCTGTTCGTTTTGAGTCTGTATCACTTCAAACCTGTGTTAGAACACTTCCACTGCTGATTCTGACCTGTGTGTATATGTTGGTGTGATACCACCTGACAGAGTTTGTTTTCCAATATGTGCTGTTTGTTTGTTTTACCTAGGAAAGTATACCTTAAAGATTTGGGTTTTAAAAAAATCCACTTTATTAGGGCTGCAATTCAGAAAATAGGAAATGCAAGAGTTAAGGTTGCCTGTGAAACCTTAATTTGTCTCCTTTCTGCATATGTATTATGCTGCAGTCTTTAATTATGTGATCACATGCTGTTTTGCAGTGGTATGTGATCATATAATTAAAGAGTTTATTATAATACATACTGTATCGTAATAATACAAGGGAGCCAAATTAAGATTTCAATGGAAATCCTAATCCTAGCATTTTCTGACTTCTGAGTAAATGTCTTTGTTGCTTTAATACTCTTCTTAACAAGGCAGGTAGAGAGGCCAGATAAAGTTGTATAGTCAAAGCCTAAAACTTTCAGAGTGCTAATCCCAAAGGTCATCTTCTAAACTTCTTGGTACTCAAATTTTAGAAGTCTCTGCAGCTTTCTGTTTCACGGCATTAACTGGGATTCAGAAGTGTTCAGTGGTTCTGAATATGTGCCTAGGAGTAAAAATTTAGGTGTCCAAGTTGTAAGATTTGATCACTTACTAGAAGGAATATTTCTAAAGTTAGAGAGTGTGCTTTATAGAAAAATGATGGCCTTGCGGTTAAGATGCAGAGGTATTAATCATAAAATTGGCAAAGTGAGAAACCAAGTCTGCAGACTTCCTGTGTTAACAGTGAGTAAGTCACTTAGACTGTCCTCATGACAAACCTTTTCTGCTCTTACACAGGGCCTTAGGCTACAGTTTAAAGTTACATTAACTAACATATTCTACCACGTGTTAAGTTTAGGTCTAGCTCTGCCAGATAGCACATTAAAAATACACAGTGCCTTGTCTACGCTACAGTTTTATAATGTGGCAGTTTGAACAAGTTAGGTAACACATTCAGAAGCGCGTTTAACTCCTTGTCTGGACATGCCCTCCATTACTCCATACCTCTCTTTCTTCATGTACAGGACACAGATAACAACAGCAAAAAAAAATTTTAGAACTAAATCAGTTCTTGTAAAGCTTACTAAACTCCTGGAAGAAGCATCACCAGTTAAACAAATCGCATTACTGTCTAAGGCTTTTTTGCCTTTTAAAAATGTATTTAATAATTCCTTGGTTACTTTTTCTGTTGCTCTTGTATCATGTTCCCTTCATGACAGGTGCCTGCACAAGTATTGGAAGGGAACCTTAATACTATAAACTAATCTTAGTAGTTCTATAAAATCAGGACACAGAAACTAAGGGCCATTTGTATGTTGATAATAAACTTCAGGGCTTGTGAATTAACTACAGTGGTGTTTCAGGTGATACTTTATGAATCTAAACCACAAGAGATTTAGATTTTCTTTTTCTTATTCTTTTTTTTCAGTAAAGACTTTATTTAATCCAGCTCCAGCCCTTGCTGACCTAGATCCACAATTTTATACCCAGTCTGATATCTTCTGCTGCAATGAAACGGAGGTAATGTTCATATGTCGTGTTAAAGGAGTCTTAACCAGTAAAATTTCAGAGGAATTCTGTTCTCAGACATACAGCATAGGGGGCAGGAAAACTGAGGCATGCTCCTCTTACATAGGACTGTTGGAGGTGACAAGTTTAATCCCTGACCTAATGAGCAAAGAGGAGTACTCTAGAATACCTTTAGATTGCACTCAAAATGAAAAGAATTTTTTTCAGTGGGAAAGTTGTGTCCAGCCTTCCTTACAGGCAGATGAGTAAATCAAATCCATAAAAGGACACTTTTAAAATGTTATCACCGAGTGGTAAATATTAAACTAGATCCTTGTCCCTGTTCTGCGAGTCTCTTGATACGAT
>NW_009716568.1:26995-57140 GCF_000703405.1 Apaloderma vittatum
ACTAGGCGTAGTGTTCTGACAGTTTTAAACTCACTTGCCAGGAGGTGATGCACACATGCTGCCCTTGATGGTAAATAGCAGCTTCCTATGCTTCTTCCTGTCAGATCTGTTTTCAGTGAATCTGCTTCTCTGGCCTTTCAATTATGTGTTTTTCCCCCTCCTTTTTTTTTTTTCCTTTCCTTCGCTTTTCTAGTTAAAGTGTGTTATTCCTTCCAAAGGAAATTATTTTTGTCACAAGAGACAAATTAAGCTTGTCTCATAAGGCCTTCACTTAAATTTCCTATTTATTAACATTATGCACGCTGTCTTCCTTCCCCTCGCACTCTCTTTATATAAACCGGAATGTGGGAGAAGCAACCTAATGGACAGAAGCCATGCCTTGATCACAGTTAAAGTTATCTCCAGCAAACATGATTTCTGCAATGAACATGATACCTTTCAGAAGAAGGGAGGCGAAAGAGCTAAGGAAAGAGCATGGCCCTGCTTACTTATTGGATTTTTGTCTGACGACAGTGTCTGTCAGAGTAAATTCTTCAAGACTTAATTACTGTCTTTTGAAATTTCTGTTAGAACCTATCACAAGCCGTATCAAAAGTTCTCAGTTCTTGAGTCTTCTACTGTGTAAGCATCAGTTTAAGTAACCCAAATGGACATCTGAATGTTGTTTTGGATTGTGTCTTCCAAGTTCAGATACTCCAGAGCATTCAGGAATTAGCAAAATAGGAAGTGGGAGACAGCACAGCTCCTCAGGTCTCTGGAAGGCAAAGTTCCCAGTGTAACTGGCAGTGATACCGTTTGTGGCTCAGACATTGTCCAACAGCTATCAGACCTCAGCTACATGTGGTGAAGAGAATGCTAAGGCAAAGTATTAATTCTTGTTTACAGGACTTGCAGGACACCCATATGGTGTTTTCTGCATGCTTTCAGAAAGCACTTATGCCTGAACTATGCCCCTGCATCAGCTAAATAGTGCAACAGCACACATTTTGGGCTGAGAACACATAGACTCTCTCACCGGTTTGTAAATATCATTTGTTGTTTCCTTTTTTCATAATGTCACTAGTTACTTTTTTTCTCCACTGTGAAAACTTATGCCCCATATGTTAGAAACAAAGCTTTGGTTTTCATTACTTGTCTATTCCTGACTTTTCTCTTGTTGCTCTTTGCAGCACACATGTTAAAGTTTTCCCTTTGTTAGACTTTATTGCTAGAGGACAGTCTTGAAAGAGACATTCTTTGAGATGTTTAGCTTGCTGGAGCCAGAGTGTATTATTATTACCACCACATGGAGAAAAGAAAATTACTTCTATTTGGAGAACAAGAAATACAGGTGTATAATTATAATGGATCCCTGCTCACTCATCTATCTTCCCTGCAGAGCTGGTGGTACAGTTTGCATTCTTTTCTGCTATTTTGTTCTTACGAGTAATTACCATTTGAAGATAGCTGAGATCCCTGTGCGTGCAGTCAGGCACAGAAATACGCTCTCTGCTGCTGAGGAGGCTTATCTCTTCTGAATTTATGGCAATAGTAGACCTGTTCAAGTTTCTCCCAGCCATATCATGAGAGCATAGATCCAAGTGTGGGACTCCTACAGCATATTCTGAGAACAAGAATGACACATAAATACCTTTGCTTTTAACAATAACCTCTTCATACTTTGCAATGAAATCAATTGCATGGGCACTACTCTAATAATCAATTATGTTTGATTTTATTCTCTCTGTGTGTCTGATTTGTTATTGAATCAATTTTCAGGGGTGATCTATTGCCTTTGTCCCTTTCTTTTTGCTGAGAAAAGAGGAAAAATGAAGCATTTGGTTTTCTTATGTCATAAGTTTGAAAGTTGTTTTTTTAGTCATTGTTATATGTTCATATGCCATCTGTTTTCTGTTTTCTTTCATTACTTTAATTTCAGATCCTGTAATATATGCACTTGAACAAATTTAATATAAAGATAAGTGTTTATATACCCAAATAAAGGTTACCAGTCACATCACTGTATGGCACTTAAAAGCAGTAAGTTAATTTTACAAATCTTTAAGCTAATTCTACTTTTTAAAATTTTGTCCATTCAACAAACTACATCTGCATTTCCTTTGTATTTTTAAATCAGAAAGTACCTAAGACTTTGATGATCCAGAATACGTACTGGGAAAAGTTCTTCTTATACATTTTTTTTTTATTTCTGTCAGTATCCACTACCTGTCACAGTCAGAAAAGAGCATTTGGATAAAATGGACCTTTGCTCTGAGCCACTATGGCCATTCTTATTTTATAGATTAGTTTTTTTAAAAATTATTATTCACTATGGGCAAATTTAATAAATGTGCTGCTTACAGCTGCCTCCCTGAGGTGTACTTTTCCAGCTCCATTTCCCCTCCTATTTGGTATTTCTAAAACTCAGATAACTTCCTCCTACTCAAAAGTGTATTTATGTTCCAGCCTTATCCCTTTGGGGATCTTTTAATTTTTTATTTGGGATTTTCAGGTATGACCAGGAAAAAAAATAGTGTATTTCTGCTTTAATTTTACTAAGTCTTTTAAGTAGTTAATAAATCACTTTGGATTTAAAGATGAGATCTTTAGAGCTATCCAGTTAAACTCCTCCTAAAACATTCTTTTTAACATAAATGTATATGTTAAGACAAGATTAAATTTACACTGATTTTTTTTTTATTGCTTGGTTTGTCTTTCTCAGTCATTTAAATTTATAGGTATTTATCACACTGTTACCAATATGTCCTCGTCTTTCTTGTTCTCCAAGAAATATCTTTAAATGATAAAATCCTGCAGTTTGAAGATATTTTGTGAATGATATGTTTGTAATAGAACAGAATGCTAGCCATTTAGCTTAAGACATCTCATACCCTATGTGGAGTGTTAGTGTTGTTACAGATGAGAAAAAGGGGGTAGTCCTTGTGAGTCAGAAGTTTCTGTTATTTACGGCCGTGAAGGTCAGGAGTTTTGATCTCCAATGCCTTTGTCACAGAATAAAAGTTTTAAAATGTCGGCTGTAGTTTCCGACTGCCATGGGATGTCATGTCTCAAACACGTATCAACTACAACATCACACTTTATACTCCATCCTTTAAAGCATTACATGCTTTAGGATTTAATGAAATCACATGCAGTATCTGGTATAACAGCACAGCTTGTTCTTATGAATTTATGTGCTAGAGAGAAGCAAACAAAATTATACTATCAGTGAGTTATCTACCATTAGTTTGTCTAGAAGGCTCTTCACAAGCTGTTCTTTTCAGTCTTGCTTGTTGCAATAATATTTTTTTTTAATGTCTGACATTACTTTCTTTTTATGTGGTTCATGAACAAAAAAAACTCAGAACAAATCTTGCAAGGTTATCAGTTCTTTCTTTGCTTAGCCTGTAGTTCAGTTTTATCTTTTCCCAGAAAGATCAAACTTGTTGAGACTGGTTTGTTAATTCCCAGATGTAGCACAGCCTAATCCCTGAGGTTTCTGCAGGAATGTGCTAGTTCTCCATTCTCTTAATTCTTCTAATGAAAAATAAATGTATCCAATGTCATCTTAGTGAAAGCCAGTGGTTGTTCTTTTCAGTCATCTATAAATGTTGAAAAAGAGACAACCCTATATGAGATGAGCTCTCTGGAATACTTGCCATTTTTGTTTCCCACGTATTTGTGTGGTTCCTTGCTGCAGTATGGCTCTAGGCACAACCACAATGTCAATATAGTTCATGTGTTGTTTTTCTTATTTAGCGTGTGCATGCAATTACATAGCCCTGCAGGTTAGGAACTAAAATATATTGCACATCAGCAATTTCAGTTTGTTCCTAACCATTCTGAAGAACAGCTGCTTCACTCCGTTCAAAGAATACTGAGGAGCCCTTCAGGAGGAGAAAGGCTCCTGAATGGTTGGAAGGCTCCAAATGATTGGATTTGTCAAGCTATCTTTAATGCAAAACTGGGAACTGCTTTCTCCCTAATTTGAAATGTGTATCAGACTTCTGATCTAAATAAGAAGGGCCTAGCAAAGACTTAATTAAATGCTAACAGACTACTTTGGGGCTTCAGTGGTAGAAAGCAGCACAACTAAATGTAAGTTAATCGCCAATTTTGTTAAATAAAGCTGCAATATATATAAAAATAATATGAAGAAATAGATGCTCTCCTATTGTTTCCTTTTAGGTGCTATTGTCTGTTACTAGAGGCTAGATAATTTTTGGAAGAAACACTAGTAATGGAAATTCTTGTTAATATGTCCAAAATCAAGAGACATTATTAACTTTACAAGATCCAGAGAATATCAAGTTTATAAAACTATATCCATAGTCTTGGATCAGGATATTTAAGATACTGCTTATTAATATAGAAGGATTAATACCAGAAATAGTGTTTCTTAAGCAGAAAAAATGTACCTCTAGTAGTCAAAACAAAAATAGGTCCTTTAGAATTAAAATATTTCTGAACATCTCTTGAATTTGCCTAAGTGAAAGCTACTAATGTTTCTCTACATAGAACTTGCCAGCAATTCACAGTATATTTTAATTCCAACTTTGATCTAAACCTCACTTTATCGGTTGCTGGAAACGATGAAATTTCCCATATTTAGTCTAAAATGAAAGATGTTACTTTCGAGAGGGGAGGGAATAGCTTCAGGCCAATTCATTTCAATCCGGTTTTAATTATTGTAGCATGATAAATATTTATGCCTGTATTTATGTAAAAATTTTATAATTTGAAACAACTGGAACTAGCTTGGCTTGTGGCCTGATCTTGCAATTGCTTATACACCAGATCTGCCTCACTACTTCTTTGGGACTGTTCACATGTGTTAGAATTAATGAGACTGAGTTTGTGTTCTGTCATTCTCAAAGAAATCTCCTAAGGTACAAGCCAAGTTTGAAGCCAACTGTCTTACTGTGTTTAAGTATTTAAAATTAAAAATATTTTAAATTCTCATACGTAGTTTTAGATGGGCTAGCCTTTAAAATTGGCATAGTTTCCCTTTTATTATTTATTATTTCTGTTCCAGCACTACCTAGCAACATTTGCAAAGTTGTTATTGTGCTAGGTGCACAAAAAGCAGTCCAAATGATGCACTGCTCCCCAAAGAATTAACACTTCTTGTTATTATCCAGTTTAACTTTGCTGAGGATCATCAAAGTCGGGAACAGACCTCTGGAGGTCTCTAGTCCAACACCCTGGCGAAGCATGACCAGTTTAGGTCAGCTTGCGCAGGGTTTTGTCCAGACAAGTTTCGAATCTCCGAGGATGGAGACTGCGTGACCTCTGGGCACCTGTCCCGCTGCTTCATCACCCTTGTGGTGAAGAAGCTTGTCCTAATGCTGGAATTGCCCGTGTTCCAGCTTGTGCCTGCTGTCTCTAACCCCATCCCTGAGCACCTTCAGGAAGTGTCTGGCTCTATCTTCTCTATACCCTCCCACTAAATGATTCTATGATTCAATTATTAAATTGCTGTTGACAGCAATTAGATCTCCCCTTAGCCTTGTGTTCTGAAGGCTGAACAAACTCACTTCTTCCAGCCTCTTCTCGTATGTCTTGGTCTCTGGCTCCCTGACTATCTTGATGGCCTTCCGTTGTAGTATGTCAGTATCTTAGTTGGACCAGACAGCCCAAAACTAGACACCGTGCTGCAGATCTGGTCTTGCAAATGCCAAGCAGGGGATCCAGAACATCTGCCTGAAAGTGGCTCTGTAGGGCATAGGCTGCCCCAAATGCACCGCAGCTGGTAACGCTTGGCAAAGGCTCCTGTCATAGTTCCTCTCGCTTTCAGCCTCTGTAAACTAGTACTGCTGTTGAAAGGAGTTAATTGGGTTGGGTCGGATTTTGGGGGTGGTGTTGATTTTAACACAGATATGCCTTGTGATCCAATTAGTTTCCTGGCTGCACAAATGGCTGCACTGGCACAAGAAAACGGGCTGTGTGGACAGGAGTGGAAAGGGAAAAAGGCAGGACCTCTTTTTTTCTGTAGCAGTGCTGGTTTGTGTCAACTTACTGTGACTAGACTCCACGGTCTAAAGACACATGGAGAATTAAATAAGATTAGTGAGGATTATGGCCAAGAACCTTCATATCAGTTAAATTAAAAGCTTCAGTTAAATTTCTCTTCCACTCCTGTAAACAAAATTAAGAAAATTCTGTGTAGATTAATTATATAATATCCATCCTAACTTTATTCTGACAACAGTTTTGTGGAATGTCCTCTTGCTTTAATAGGTCCATTTAACTGGGGAGTTTTATGAGACTAGCTGCAGAAAAATAAAATTCTTAATTTGCTGCTCTTTTGTACAGTACTATGGCAAATGTCCACATTGGGCTTTTAGTATTGTTATTTAATTTTTTCTTTACATAACCATTAGTTATTTCCTTCAATTGTACCACAGTTTGTTTTTTAAATAAGATTCTACCGAAGGGAGGAACTTAAAAACTCACCACAGTATTTAACATCAGTTGACATTTACCGCAATCTCTAATTATTGGCACAGAAAATGTCTGGCTTCTGCTTCTTTTATGGTTCTTCCAGCTTGTTCCAGTGTTTTTTAGTTTTACCATCCTGCTGTAGATGACTTAGATGATCGTGCTTTTAAGCAGTAGAAGAACTACTTTTATACAGACTGTCTGTTGAAAATAATTTTGTTTATTGGTATAAGCAGTGTAAAGATGAAAAGAAAGATTTCTGCAATAACTTTCGCATATCAGTCCCAGAACAATTATTTCACTACTCAAGCAAAAAAAATCCCATTGAATTGGGTCACAGCAAACACAGAGAGGAGCACAAAACTAGTGCCAAACGTGAAGCGCGTGCATTTCATTAGGAAGAACGTTATGTTTAAATACTTGGTTTAAATACTTGCTCATGAACTTACAGAAGTGTAAATACTGGGTAAATAAACCCAAATTAGATTTACTGTTCCTCTACCAAAACCAAATGTGCTTTTGTTCTGGAGACTTTGCAACACAGGTAGAATGTTTGGAATTATTGCCCCTTGTAAAGTATATTGGAAATTCAGTTAGCCAGTTTCATTCAAGGGTTTATGTGAATCCATTTTTGTTTTTTTAACCTGATGTGCTTGGTTTTCTGAATATGGTAATGCATAGTTCCTGCACCAGAGACATTGAAATTCATTAAGAGACACAGAGTCTATAGATGCTTGAATATTAGAGTATCTATGTATTTTAATACTATGTAGTATCTATCCTTAGTAACTCCAAAACCATTATTGGTTTGTTGACTCCTTGCAAACCCTGTGAGCAGGTACATTCTAAAGATTTTGTGAGATACTTTTTGAAACGAATTTTCTTATTTAAAAATACTTTTATAACTCTTTAAACACCAAAATAGGTTATTTTGCCTAAATATTTTGTACTGCAAGATGAATTTGAGAAGCATGATGACACGCCAAACAGAGACCTGGATAGGTTTAGTTGTCTTCTTATAATTTAAAGCTTACTACATTCTTGTCTGGGCTCAGTGTGATTGAAAAAAGTAGTTTTAAACCATCTGTACATGTTAACCACACCTCACCCTTGCACAAGTTCGCCCACCGAGGCTTGCCACACCAGATTCTGCCTCGTAGTGACCAGATTGACAGTGCTTGACATCACTTGTGCATTTGTCTAAGCCGGGACTGCACAAATGGGTCTTAGAAGTCTGCAAATTAAAGCCAGGAAGTGTTCTGCTAATGATCCCGTAAACACTTGGGAGTGTGTTGGCATAATCTGGCCCTTTGGAGCCCAAGAGTGGCTTCTCCCTTCTGGGCCTGGCTGAAACTCAGGAAATGACAGCGGCAGCAGCGCCCGCTGACTCATGGCTGGGGCGGTTGGCTTCGGGGTGGCTGTAGTAGTTCCTGTCCCCAGCTGTCTGCCCTCCCTTGCTTCAGTGCAGGCACGGCCCGTGCTTCACGAAGCAGTTGTTTAATTAGGGTAGTTTGCAATCCGTTACATCAAGAAGTATGTGCACTGAATTCAAGTTTCAGTAAAGCAGAGGAAGGTAGTTGGAAATATTTCAGCAGCTGTTCCTCAAGAAGCCGAGCTGCCCATGCAGCAGAGGTCAGGAAGTGTAGCTGGGGAGAAGTTTCCAAAGTAAATTTTCCACTGAAAGTAAGTTTTACGTGTGTAGAAGCTATACCCAGTTACGAGGCAGTTATCTGAAAATACTTCAGGCTACATTTTTCAGGATCCAGCAGCAACCTTGTAGTGCAAGATAAAGTGGGACTTCCCTCTTCTCAGGCAAAGCAGGACAAGATACAGTAAAGACAGCAAAGATGTCTGTTTACTTACAACTGAAGGCATACTGTATTATACAGGAGTACTGCCTGCTAGACTGTTTCAGATAAAACACACTATTTTCATTTCCCTTTCTTCCTCTTTCATTCTTATGCTCTTCCCTGCCAAAAGAAAAAGCAAAAGTACATGACATTTGACAATGCTATGCCATCAAGAAAATGTATGAAGTGGCAAAAAGGATGCTTGGTTCTGGAATCTTTGTTACAGATTTTTGCTCTTACTTGGGTGGAACTAGATGAGATTAATGTTAAGAGCCAACTGGGAGAAGTTGACTTAAGGTCACCATCTGTTAGAAGAAGAATTTATCTTTGTTTATACAGATCCAACACGGAGAAGTCTCAGTCTTGACAGAGGCCTATGGACATTACCATAACAGAAATATATATAATAATCTTGTAATGGGCCTTTGCCTGAAAGTGGCTTCAGTGAACTTTTAGATATTCCTATGTAAAAATATGTATTAAAGTAAACAGAGTGGTCAAAGTCAAGCAGTTATTTTTTCCTTGAAGAGACTGTGATTGCCTTCTAGCTGAACACTGAGAATTTAGAAAGTAATTTTTAAAGGTTCTCACTTACTGATAAATATCCCCCCAGCAATCGTGACTGAGTTGCCATGTAGCATTCTTCACCACAGAATGCTTTGGCCGGGGCTGTGTCATTGCATCCACTTCCCAGATGAAGAAACTGAGTTATGTGGGAGAAATGTGATTTTACTAAGGGTTGCGTGCCAGGTAGGTCGCAGAAGCAGGAAGAGAACCCGCGCCTCCCGCGTCTCTGCCCAGGCTGCTCTCTGTTAGTCTGCTGTGCCTGAAGTACGTGCTGATTTCAAACAAGGAGCAAGACATGGCGGCTGATCATCAGCGTAGGAAGTGGTTTCATGCTCATCCTATAATACACATTTTTGAAAGATATAAAATACTATTTCCAAGTGCAACTGTTGTCCAAAAATGAGTGCTGTCAGATTATGATTTTCATTTGCGTGGGTTATTTTCCA
Source organism: Apaloderma vittatum (assembly GCF_000703405.1). Lineage (NCBI taxonomy): Eukaryota > Metazoa > Chordata > Aves > Trogoniformes > Trogonidae > Apaloderma > Apaloderma vittatum. The sequence continues at coordinate 36,279 of NW_009716568.1, forward strand.
GGCAGAAATTTTAACGGGCATCCCAGTTGGCAACCTTGAAGATGCTGAAAAGGTGGGACGCGTGCTGCTAGAAAGAGGGTGTAAGCTCGTAATTGTTACTCTTGGAGCAGAAGGCTGCATGATGATATCAGTAGAAGAACCCATTCCAAAGCACGTTCCTGCTGGGAAGGTCAGGGCTGTGGACACTACGGTACGTTTTTGTGGTTTAACTGTCTTGCTTTGGAAAAGACTGCTTAAGCACCAAGGGAAAGCAGTGAGTAATCAGCCAAATCTTTGGGCACTAGCACAAAGGCTAATTTATGATGTGAAATTGATATCTTGCTTCCAGCCTCTCGTATATTAAATGTCAGTTTGCTTGAGTTTTATAGTCTGTATTGTAGATGAGCTAGAATTATTATTCGTATTGATAGTATCTTCATGTTCCTCCTTTGCTAAAGTCAGTACCTGTCTCTGACTGTAATGTATGATGCCAGTGGCTTGGGCTGCACTCCTGTTTGTTCACCTCTGCTCAGTCATGTAATTCATCTTGTCCAGAACTCAAATGCTGTGGGAAGAAGGAGGCAGTACTGCCCTCACAGCCTGAAACTGAAGGTTTGGCTCTTCTGGCACAACTATTGCTTACCAAATCTAGTGTACGGTGATCAAAGACACAATTTCTACAGAATATAGTGGAAAAAAACCAAAAGGTCTTGCTGTGTCGTGACAACTATTTTATGATGATAGGTAAGGGATACTTGGTCAGAGATATTTTAGGTTTTGACATAAGGGTACTTTTTTTACTTCCTGCTCAGAATTAAATGCAGAAAGCATACTCTAACAGATCGCTAAATACAATACCCCCAGCAAAAAATAAAAACAGGACAGGCAATAGTTAAGATAGCATTGCTATGAAAACCTTACCACATTGCACATATGGGGCTATTTTGTGTTCCTAGTATTATCTGACATAAATCCAAAATAATTCCAGTGGAGTTACTGAGAGCAGAGCAGGTCACGTTGTATGTACTAACTATACATTTAAATGCCTGTTATAATAACGTCATATTACATATGTTCTGTTACAATAGTTCATTAAAATCCTGGAGATTTTACCATCTGGTGCATTCCATATCTGAACTGCATTAATAATAACTAGTTCTTGTGGCATGTTTTTCATCCATGGACCTCATACTGCTTCACAAAGAAGGAAAGCAAGTGCTTAAAAGATGAGGAAACAGGGGCATGGGGACTGAAATTCCCTAGCTCAGTATCATGCAGTGGCAGAGCTAGGAGTAAAGTCCTCTTGTCTGAAACAGAAGATCGCTTGTAGATTTGGACTGTGGTATGCTTTTAATGTGTAAGGTTTCACTGTTAAATTTAATTCTTTTCAGTTTAGCTCTGAAACAGAGGTACTTTGGCTTTACTTTCTTCTTCTATTCCTTTGTCGTTTAGAAGTTTGATCTCGAGTTAGTGCTCGTTTTAGAATGTCCAAAAGTCCCGGTTAAGGCAGGCATCAAGTACTGCGCGTAAGGTGCTTGGTAGGGGACTACAGGCGCCTAATTGCTTCTGCCTGCTTTTAGCCCAGAATTAAAAGTGCCGAGGGAGTGAAAGGCAGAGCTCCCAAAGCTGCCCAGCAGCAGGATTTATTAGCTTGGGAGCAACACCTTATGAACCTGTCAGTACACCTTCTTGCTCTGTGTTGGTAAATCCACTATTGCTATCGAAGCTTAGTGTTAGAGTTTTTCTCCACATCATACAGAAGTGATGAAGAGGAAACATGTGTGATCTCTTCTTCAAAAGAAGCAGAAAATTGCTGCCAGATCAGCTATTGTTTAATATCTTAAGATATTTGCTGCTCTTGGAATAAAACAGCAATACTGAAACCACACACTGTGGCTGAAAAGTGCTTTTTTATCTGGCCTAGCAGTTCAGAGTTTCATGACTGAACTAATTTAACACTCCTCTTTTTTGTTGTGGGTTTTGGTGGGTTTTTTTGAAAAAATAAAAGCAATTTCTTTGAGTTTACTGAATCGTTGCCCTGCCTCCTTGTGGCCAACAGGTTATTGGCTTTCACATAGCAGAGGATTTTCACAGTTAATTTTGTTAATCTACTTAAATACCAGTGGGCTGTTTTCAGTAAAACAGCTGCACTCGGTTTACTCTTGCAGACTGAATGAAAAAAAGATGTGTTGGCCTTCCATTACAAAAGTCTTACAGTACTTAGACTGATTATCACTTTGAAAGCAAGTGGTTTTAAAGCAACCCTTCCAAATTCTAAGCAAAATAATGTCATCCTCAACTAACCGGGATAGCTGTATTACTAAAATAAATACTAACTGCTCTAGCAGGACGCGTTCTCTTCAGAGGCATGTCTGCCATGGATCCTTCCCCATGGGAATAAGCTCAAGCTGTAAGGTGGCTCAGCAAGTAGCCACCTACCCACAGGGTATTCAGAGCTGTTCATGTGCATGCTCTTAGCATGCCATTTAACACAAAACTGAAGTTGCTGCCTTAAACTACCCTGACTTCAAGCACCTTGAGGGACCAGGCAGTAATTTTTTAAGCTGCCACAATCCAATCACATGTGGTTGTGTCCCTCTATCCATACTGACATTGTTTGGATCTGCAGAAGGTAAAGTTACTGCCAGACAAAGAGTTAAATGATGTATATAACCCATCATAGGATTTGCAAAAGGTTACAGAGCCCTTGTGAAAACAGTCGGTATTAAACCGGAGTTTGCCATTTAGAAGATATACGTATAAGATTAAAAAAAAATAAGCTTTTAAAGGCTTCCTTCACTCTAGAAATTTTCCCGTACCTACTACCACTGCCCAGAGACCTCTCTGCGGCAGTGCAGCTTCAATACTGCCTCTCGGTCATTTCTTGTCCACAGCAATTTTTAAAATTTTTGATGAGAAAATGCTTGAGTAGGTACAGCCTTGTCCCAAGAGCGTGCTCTCCATTCTCTTTGTTCATAGATTCATCAGAGAGACTAAGGGCTGGTAGACTGCGGAGCCTGGCTCTGCCTCCTTGCCCTTGAGATGGTTAATCTAAGAGTTTATTGGCAGAACACTGGGAAAAGCTGGCTGCATCTCCTGCTCTGTGGTGGAACATGAATCTTCAAGATAGAAAATCTGGCATTTTTCACCCACACTAAATCAATACTATAAAGGGGAAAAAAAGGCTTGTTGATTTATTTTTTTTTTAGCGCTAATTATCCTAATGTGGGCTTTACTAATGTATGCAGTGCTTCCCGTGACTGTTAGCAGAGCTTTCCATACACAGTCCAAAACATGTAGAGCACGAATAGTCGTTTAGAAGGAAGTTTTGCAAGACAGGGTATTGTAAAGCTGAAACATCTGTTTCTCCTGTTATAGCTAAATAGTGCAATGAGCTTTTGTTAAGAAAATAAACTTTCCCTTGATTTTACTAGTTTCTGCTAGCTATTTTCCATATGCAAATTTTGAATAGAAATGAAAATAAGTGAATTATTGAAAAATCAGCCTCAGATTTTCTGTATGAAACAAAGAAGTAGCTGGTTAAGCCCACTAGCCGTATCAATTTGTGTTTGAAGCAGTTGATGTACGTAAGAGACACTTGACACATAAAAAAAGAACTAATATGTAGATAATATAAGGAAGGTATACATTATAGTCTATTTTCATTACTTTAAATAGTTGCTTTTAAATCTACTTGACAACATGTAGTCAAATATATTCATTTATTTTTGGAAGAAGCTATTTCCACTTTGGGTTGAACTAGTACATGAAGATGCTTTAAAAATAGCTGAGAAGGATAATTATATAATTCCATTTATATGACACTTCTCCAGTTGATAGCAGAAGGTTTCACGAAACCATTCACAAATTCGATAAGCATTTTGTAGAGAACAATAATATCACATACACACAGTTTGCCATTGCGTGTGTGTGAAGCAGTTTGCCTGCTGCTGAAGCAGAAGCACAGCTGAGGTGGAACACAGCAGCTGCTCACGAGCACAGCTGTGGGACATGACTGAACACCGCGAGGTCAAAATTGTGCTTGAGGTGAAGGGGATGCTCTGTGTGACAAGCCATGCGACGATCCCACGTTGTGGCATCTGCTGCTGCAGTAGCCCTGAACGCGCTGTCCTGGCAGGGACATTCGCAACCTGATGGTGAGGAAGGCCACGACATCACCTGTCCTGGAGACCGAACGAAGCTCTGCTCCTTTTGCCCCTTCGCCCCTGCTCTCCCCCTCTGCTTCTGACAATCACGCAAAGTGTAATTTACAGCACTATTTACATCTATTTACATTTACTAATTATATTCCATTGAAACTGCCAAGGAAAATTTGTCAGAAGAATGTAATTACTCAAAGCTGGAATTTGGCCAGCAGTGAGATTAGTTCTCTTCCATTTTGCAGAAAAGCACTATGGGATCTTACAGAGCCGAGCATTTCAAGTGGCAGCTGGGGACCAAGTTGAGCCCCTGAGGTCCTGCTGGAGGCCTGCCTCAGGCTCGCTATCTGCAGGTGGGATTTGCGGTGGCACTTGTGTCCTCTGGAGCTCCAAGTCACACAGCGACTGAGCTGTAGAGGGTTGTCCATGCCAGGCCTCCTCTGGAGGTGGGGCACTCTGGTGGTCGGTGGCTACAGCAGGCTGGAACATGTCTGCTGGCTCTGGGGCTGTACCCTAGGGCTTGAGGTTTGGGCTTGTGCTGTGGTTGCTCCTTGCTCTTGAAGGTGAGCTGTCCTGTCTAGGATCTGTGCTTCAAATCAGAGGGTTGGCACGGGCAGAATTGCTCCTGTGCAGGCACATTAGCAGAAAATGGAGTGCTCTCTGACTAAGCAAGCCAGAGTTCCCTTGGTGCCACCCCCCCATGTCCATATTGCAGCACAGAGGACGCTTGGGAGAGGGAAGTACTCTTGGGTCAGTTTTTGTAACCTGTTTCTCCCAGTTTGGATCAAGAAGTTGAATAGCATCCATAAGTGCTTGCATCAGTTAGGGTGACTTTCTAATTTCCATACCATCTGGTCTTTTAAATACATTTAAATACATCTTTTAAATACAGTTGCTCTGCCTAAGATGTCGTCATCAGTTTCTACTTGACCTTTAGGTTTTCCCGTGCCAGCATTGTGTGCACAGACGTCCCGCGTTAGCACACTCACAAATCAGGAGATCAGGCACTTGCATATCTGGCTTAGGCATGGATGTATTCTCTGTGTAAACAAATGGATTCACTTGAGCACGGAATATTTAAATGAAAATTTGGAATCTCTTTTCACTATAGTGCCCCTAGTAACAGCAGCAAGTCCATGGTCTCCCTTGTAAATCTCATGGAGAACCCAGAATATTTAACTACACAGTATTTCTAAGCACAAGCATTAGATTTCCCATGTCATTTCTTACATTACCAGCATTTTCCCTGTCTGGCTGTGCTTTTTGGATACAGAAGGTGCACAACCTGCTGAGGGAAGCTAAGAAGATCACAGGTTGAGGTGCCATGCTTACCAACGGGAAACTCATAAATGAGACATGATAAAATTCAAAATTTAATCTACTCATTTGTGCCTGAAATCTGACACGAGTGTATGATTTATTCCTTCTCTGTACGACATTCTCAGAGACAGATGATACATGCTATTTGTCATAATCATAAATGTTACCATTATTTTTTCATGTCAGTTCTGCAAAATGAAGCCTTATTGCTACAATATGAATTTGTCATCAGATGTTTTGTATTCGAATCCTATTAAGTTTCTCTCTAATTTCTTCTTCCAACATATTAGATCTGGCTCTTCTACTATGGAAGAGAATTAGAAAGGCTGTCTTCAAGCAGTAGAGTGCTCACTCATCAGCTTTGTATTGAACTCTGAAGATGTTACACAATCTTTATTTTAATAAAGCCTCATCTAAGTGTATAGCTATATAATTTTAGATATGTCACAGCGTTCAGGCCTGTGCAGTAACTGTGGTCTGAAGAAGACAGTGTGGTTTAGTGATTTGAACAAAGGACTGAGTAAGAGTACCAGGGCTCTGCAAAAGATTTGCTGTAAATCCTTGGGAGAGTTGCTTGTCTTCTTTGTATCCCAATTTATCTATCCATAAATTGGAGCTGCTATTAATGTATTGCATATAAACCATGAGAAATCTGTTAGAGTTCAAAACAGAACCTGGGAGGCCTTTTTCCCAGGCTCGTCACATAACCTCAGGCCAGTTGTGCTTCTATGGGGGCTTTGCAAACTCATTGAAGTTCTTCTGCTTGAAGTTGAGAGGTCTTGTCTGTAAAAATATGGTTTACACTAAAATTCTCTGACTTAGCTGTATCTTCTGGTTTGGAGGAAGCCTGAGCCACAGGACCGAAGTGGACACTGAAATAAAGCCTTAGAATATAAATAAATCCAAAACAGTCCTCCTAATAACAGCAATTCTTTGTCTCCTGACTTTGTGGCCTAACGTCTGAGGCTCAAGGGGATATAAATACAACACTCTGTGCAATGACTAATTACTCAAAATTCTGTGCATCAGCAGAAGTGGGACTTGTGGTTGACTCTAATATTATCAAATGCCTTTGCTATTTAATAATCTTGTAGCCGTACATTATTCAGCATGCTGTTTGCACAAAGAACAGTGATTTTGTTTCAGCTATCTCTCAACAAAGTAAAAATGCAGCTGGTAGTAAATGAAGCATTTGGCAGACAATGTGTCTGATGTACAGTTCTCTAACTTGCTAAGAAGAGAAAAATGTTGTTGAGTGTTTAACCTTTTCCTACCCAAGGATGTAGCAAGGAGTAAAGGGACCACAAAGGGCAAAGTAATTTGTTTTCCTTCTTTTTCTTTTTCTTTTTCTTTTTCTTTTTCTTTTTCTTTTTCTTTTTCTTTTTCTTTTTCTTTTTCTTTTTCTTTTTCTTTTTCTTTTTCTTTTTCTTTTTCTTTTTCATCTTCCCTTTTTCAAGAAAAGAGAAGAAGTTACTATCAGGCAAACAGCTTATCTATGACTGGAGTTTATTCACATGCCAAAACAGAGTAATTACGCTCAGAGCTCCCATTAAAATGCCGCAAACCGACAGCATAATAGCTTCCTTTCTTTAACATGCAACCAAAATAGGTTAATAAATAAGTTTAGTTCCAGTCATAGCCCACTTTCTGACTTAGCCTTCTACATTCCCTCTTTTACAAATATGGAATCCATTGAATTTTAGAACAGAAAAACCATGAGGAATAAGTTTTTCTGCCAGACACTCCAATCAGCAATCTGCACTGTAAATCTATTTGAAGCGGCCTCTATTATGTTCTAAAGTTCAGCTGAACTGTGAAAGGGCACATGACTGAAATCACTGCATTTGAGTTGACTCACTGTGAAGTGTAGCTGGGAATTGCTTGGCTCATCACAGGTTTTGCTCCTGATTCAGGCCTTCTAAAGACACTTCAGTTTCTGAAGGCTTGGTCAGTGGCCTAAGGGCATACAGGTACCCAGTGAGGAGAGGAATTGCCAGAGTTGCGCCCCTCTGCACTGGCAGTCAACCAAGAGAAGGTGGAGCAACCTGGATGTGCCCTCTTTCCCCTCTGAGAGCAGAAGGCTGTATTATCCCCATTCTACACGTAGGAGAAATGGAACAACACCGTCAGCGATCAGGTGCTCTGAAGTGCTGGCTAAAAATGTCCTGCTCCGAGTTACACAGGGAGTTAGGGTCATGTAGCCAAAAGTGAAGCACAGGCATATACTGTCCCATGCTATTCTCTTAACTTCTGGACAACATTGTCATGGAAGGAAACACTGTTTATCTGCCTAGTAACTGTCTATTTTAATCTGTAAGAACAAACAATGTAAACAAAATGAGCAAACAGAAGCAGGCTTGTACAGAACAATTGGCAGCGTTGTTTTCCACTGGAAGATTCCACAGACCACCCAGGCTTTGCTCTAGTCCTTTTCTCAACCACGGAGCTTCTAATTAAATCTCTCTCCATTCCTGACTCGAAGTGGAAGAGAGCCTACAGTCCTGTACAATTTTTTTTCCAGATGGAAATGCATAATTTAACAGAGATACAGCTGACAGGGAGAAAGTGGGCCCAAAGCACTATTAGCATTTGCCACAAATTGCATTAAATTATAAGAGGGTACTTAATGAAGATGTAGAATAAAAAGAAGATTAAAACCAATATTTAGTTTTCTAAGCCCCTTCTAAGATTGCAGAGGGCCATGCAACAAAAACTGAATTTCTGTGAACTGTTTGGCTTTGCTGTACATGATCAGTATCAGGTTATGACATTTTGTGCAATTGTGTCCTACACCTTTGTTCTGTATATATGTATACATATACTCCAAGTTGCTAAGCGCCTCACATTATTTACTACTTCTGTACTCACAACATGAGGTAAAGTACTATTCTTAACGCTGATTTGTAGATGGAGAACAAAGGCACATAGGGACTGGCTTGTCAGTGGCAAGTGAACCTGCTTCCCTTCATAAACCTGTAACTTCTCTGTGCTTGTTTTCAAAGAAGACTGGAGGAAAAAATTTGTCAGGGTATCAGCTGTCTCATTTTTAGAACTGGACATCATTGCAGATGTCCACATAAATAAGAAAGGATATAGCATTTCAGAGATGCTTTGCACTGGCTGGTGCTTGGAGAGGCTGTAAGGGGTCTGTGGAAATGTGCTGCAAGGACAGGTGCTGTGGCTCCACTACTGTCATACTGAGAAATATTCCAGTTTGGAGGTTAACCCACTTGATTGGTCTGGACAGAAAAAAGTAGGGACACTGGCAGCATCTAGGCACCAAAACAAATATTTTGTTCAGGGCCCGGAACATGTGACGGTTACAGCATCCAACATCTAGGCCTGAGATTACATTCTGATGAGGCCTAGGGAACCTGAATTCAGAAATGTCTTGAAGCTGTCTTTGTGTCGTCTCACTTCTGGGATACTTTAGTAAATGAAGCAATGGCATAATTTGGAGAGATTGAGAACAGAGTAGGAAATGGCCATTTTATTGCTTCTCATGGCCTAATGCAAGTCAAAATCATTGCAGCAGAACGTGCTGCATCCCTTTTCTTGATTTGCTCTTCTCCCCTTGTCTTTATGATGAAGCCAGCAGAGGGTCTTTCCCAAGAGGATGTTAAGTCCTGGCATGTAGCTCACCCTGTTTCAGAGCTGACGCTGGGCCGCCAGCGCGTGCACACGAGACAGTGTCAGATGTAATGGTGGACGGCACCCTGGGGTATCTGGGTTGCACAAAGGATGGAGAGGAAGGAAGATCAACTGTGTGCAGCCATCCTTTCTAATGAAATTCCTGCTGTTAAAAATAGTGAGTGGAAGCTGGCGCTTCTGGCACATTCAGAGTGTCACCTTCCCAAGTATCTTTTTCTGGCCTGAGCTGTAGGAAGCTGAAAATGTGATCCGCTGTGTAATAGTGCAACATATTCCTGGCCAAACTCCCTATCATTTTTTACCTCCTGCATTTATGTTTAGCTTACATGCCTCCTTTCTTTGCTTTAAAGCTATTCTCTGCAGAACCAGGTGTCATCCTGGCTATTGTGGAACATAACCTACTCTTCTCAGTTTGTTCACATGAGTTTTGGCTAATCTGGCTCCGGAACCCCTTACCTACTTAGTTACCCAGAAATGCCCATTGCAGTAGTGTTGATACTGAGCTAAGACCTGATCTCCCTCAACAGACTTTTCATTGCCAAGTAATTTTGGTCACTAAAGAAACCAGAAAGTTTGCGTTGGATTGGTGATATTGCATAATTAGGTTTTCAAAAGAACAAGAACAGAGAAATGAGAATAGTGGGGAAATCAGGCTTCTTGCTTTTGCAAATTCTAACCACAGAAAATACCAGAAGTTTTATTCCTTATCAAAAATAAAGAGTTGATCTTTAGTAGCCTGTCCCATGGACAGGATACATTTTACAGCTTCAGCTAGACAAATGGAAGGAAGCTAAACCAAAAAGTTGTGGTGATTGATGGCAGTAACCTATAGGAATGTCTTTAGTAGCTAGTTTGCAGTTGAGCATAATGATTTTGTCACTTTCCTTGAGGTTTTACTTTGTGTCTGTGTGTGCAGATAGACATACAGATATAAACCCAGCTCTTCCAGAACAACACAGCTGTAGAAGAGCAGATTCCCGAATTCTGGCAGCAGTGTTTGTCAGCTGCTCAAATTGCTATGAGGAGTATGGACTTTACTCCTTTCAAAGCACATATAGACACAGAAATACAAGGAAGAGGTAAGAAAAGTCTCTGGAAGCTCATGCCTCATTGCTGGTGTCTGAGCTTTTGTTACTGAAATCATTAAGCAGCAGTAAGTTTGTTGGCAAGATCCCTTTTACAGGGAATCTCGCAGAGAATGCCCTTCTGTCAGAAGCAGTGCCTTGGTGCTCACCTGCTGCTGAAGACTACGAGCGAAGGGTGGGAGCCCTGTTTTCTGCACTCCTGCCCCACAAGTTAAGGACAACAGGATGGGTGGGTAGCAGAGAGCAATACTCTAGAACAGAGCAGCAGTTCTGGATTGTAGGTCACATCTAGCTGAGCTTCAAGAGAGGAGACACAACTTGAGTACTCGTCGAAAAGATTAGACAGACTCAGTAGGAAGAAGAATACAGGGAGTTGGCAAGAGGACAATGCTAGAGTGAGCTCAGACAAAAAAAACTCCTGAAGTTTGGAGGTTTTTTCTCTTCCCCACAGGATATGTAGTTCAGAGGTAGGCGGGAGCAGTGGCCAGCCAACAAAGGCTAGATACTGTGGTTTTGAAAGAGGCACTCAAGCATATGGAGCTTTTGTGCAAAAAAAGAATGTTTTTTTGATCAATTCCAGGCGAGATGGCAGTTGTGTCATTCTGAGTGCATCTCGTCAGATTAGATGGGATCACTAAGGCATTTTCAGCCTCAGAGGAAAAAACCCCACATGTGGCTAGTGAAATTGCCCAGCCAGGAGATTTCCCCCTTCTGACTTGGCTGTTAGATTATGGGGTCTTGAAGCCATGTCAGCCCCTGACGTGATACTGGGTGACACAGTCAGTGACAATTTGGCCAGTTCTCTCCTGGCTGGGGAGCTCATTTTTTGGAAGGGAAACCCACTGCCAGTATTTGCAGTGTACTATCAGAATAACATGATGTATTCCAGGCAGGGCTTTGGCTCTAATTTCATTTGTTCATTAAATGAAATTTGTGAATTAACACGTAAGTGTGAGCTTTGTTAGGAAGAAATTACAAGTTAGCATGAGTGTGACGTGAATTATGAAGGGAGTGAAGTACTTCTCAAGGAAGTGAGATAAGTGAAGCTTTTGATTAGAGTAGCAGAGTAGCTGCGTGTTTTTGAGGCTTGATAAACCCGTTTGAGAAGTACAAATGAATCTTCTGAGGACCTGCTGTATTTAGTGCCGAGCTTCAACCACGGCTCTGATTCCATGCGAGTTCAAACTTTGGGAAAGGTAGATATAGCTCCTGTACCGTGTTCAACTGAAAGTCCGTCTTATGGCTCTTAGCGGCGATGTCTGCGTGCTTCCCTGTTGTTGACACATCTTGCTATATATGCTGTTCTTTGCATGAGTGTCACTGGAGAGTTTTGTATTGAGCTGGAGCATAATGGGAGTTTTCCAGTACTGTGTTCTTTGTGTCATAAGTTTTCTATATGCATTCCAGCAGACAAACAAATGTGGAGGGTTTCCTCTGCTGGTTCCGAGTATCTCTGTGAGGTATGAACTTGAAGATCAAATGAAAGGAGGTCACAGATCATAGCTCAAGTGTGAAACTAGGCAAGAAACAGGTACCAAAGCAAAATCTGACTGAAGCTTAAACTGAACATTTAGCCAGAAGTGTATCCTAAATTGAAACATTCCTTGCCAAAATATCTATCCCTCTGGTAGCATAGGAATCAGAGTAGTAGCGTATTGTTCGGATGATGGGAATCTTGCAGGTTTAGTGATGTGTATCCGTGGAGTTCCTGGTTCAGTGCTCTTACTCTATTGTGTAAGAAAGAAATAAATTCGTCACCTCTCATTAATGCTATCTGGAGTTGAAAGGAGTTTATATGAGCATCATCACGCTGAATTGTTTTGATGATTCAGAAAACAGAGTGCTCCCTGTGGGTGAATACTTGGTTGGCTTTCTGGGGTTAGTCTATAACACAGGATAACTTTCCTCCCTGGTGCTGAGTGGCATACTGGAATATCAGTTCTTGGCAGAATGAAGCTCTCCTGTGCTCCCTCCCAGATTTCATCAGTGGGTGCTAAGACAAAGCCATCACCTCACATATACCTTGCAGTATTTTTCTTGTGAACAGTAAGGTGAGAGCTCCTCTGTTCCAAACCTGACTGAGAGTCTAGGACAGCTATGGGCAACTCATGGAGGTCCACATACTAATTTTGGATACTTCAGTTTTGGGGTTCCCAAGCTGTGCCTGATTTTCAAGGGATAGGTAGCTCATGTAACTCCCATTAAAGTCTGTGCTAGACCAGGAGCTCTGGATTCAGCCCACAGACATCTCAAAGTGGGTGTTTCTAACATTCTTGATCTTAAGTTGGGCTCATTCCTGTCATGTAAAATGAGAGTGCTATTACCTGCCTTCAAAACAGATGCTGTATAGGGACTTTGAGATGTAAAGCAGAACTGTGTCATAATGCCAGATCTTGAGATTCTTTTAGCTGTGCTTTTAAGATGACCTGCAGATTAAAAATTGCAGAGTTGTGAATGCTGTATGTTTTATTTCCAACGTTCACCACAAACCAGATAACTCTCCTGGGGAATTCATGCATCTGTAATGCTTGTCACTGATGTTTTTAGAAACAGTGAGTAACTTAACGTAGTAGGATGTTTCAGAAAGGAAAGAAAATGGATGCAGGAGGGCTTGTATCAAGATTAATCTTTCAGGAATGCAGGGGGTTAACGGCCAGGCTGATTAATCACTGTTAATGAAGCATCAGGAAATCTGTCAGGAAGTGGGTAAAAATTCCTGACGGCTGATGTGAAGCATTGTGTGGTGTGCTTTGGTTTTGATGTTTCCCAACCGATACAGTGGGGTGTAGTTTGGTTACCTCCAAGTTCTCAAGACGTGTGAAGGATTAGGTGACACGCTGCCCTTGTTCAGCCTGAATAAGTGAGCAAGAGCTTTTCCCCATGCATAGCTCTGCAAGTACAATGCAACATAAACTCAAGAAAGCCGGGATTGCTCCTTCCCACAGCTTCCCAGAACAGTCTGGAAAAGATACAGAAAGGAAGCATGATCGTTCCCTCATTCCTCCAGTCTGAGCCCACAGGGTACAGGGGGAAGAGCTGAACAGTCAGCTTTCCCTGTATAAATGAGGAGCCAGAGTATTAGGACCTGGCTACACAGCTGAGTTAATGAATTGCCTGATGTTGACCAAGGGTGAGGTTTCACAGTTGGCTTAAGCTGATCCAAGATCGTGCTGCTGCTGAAAGAGGTTTCTAACCTCTTTCTCCTTTGCATTGGACTAGCTATCATGTGGTAATAGAGCAGCTTGCTGATCTGAGTGGAAACTAATGTTTTTTGGTCAGTGTTGGCTGGTTTAGTCTTCAAACAGGTCAGAGAACTGATCTGCCTCGCTGCTTGGGTGCACAAGTGCTAGATCTGATGTAGGGGAGGGCGTGGGAATGTGAGATGAGGATGAAAACATGAGTGGAGACTGAGCCTTTCAGCAGTAACATAACCATGGATTGGCTTAAGCCTATTATGAAAGTGCAGTCTGAATCACTGGAAATGAGAGCGCACTGTCAGCCTACAGGGAATGCAAATCAAAATGTGTTAGCTTACACCTCCCGTCCTTGTTCACCGGTGGCTGAATACCTCCGTTCTGCATGTGGCTGGGAGGAAGGAGCCCGCAGTGGGGCAGCAGCACAGCAGCTCCCCGTCAGCTGGCCGGGAGCGTGCAGACCACATCGCACAGCCTTGGCGTGTGTTTGGGGAAGGCAGAGGGGAAGAAGAAAGGAACAGATGAGCACTGGTGCCATGGATTCTCTCTGTTTGGCTGAGAGTAACATGTTCCAGCGACAAGACTGCAAAAAACAGTTACCAGAGCACAGATTAGGCACTTTAATACAGTTGTAGATCCAGACCCTAAAGGTCTGGGGCACAGTGTGCTTCTCCTAGTACTTCTTTATCTTCAAAGCAAATCACTTTGCAGTGCTTTCTGGTCTGCACCAAAAGCCTAACTTAGACCCAAAAAGGTGAGCCCTGCTATTTCTTTCAAGTTTGTTTGGTTTTTATGGCAAAATTTGGTAGTTCCATGTTAAGGACTTTTTATCCTTTTGTCCTGGCTCAAAACTCCATGCAGAGATGTAGGAATAACTGTGTAATTTGTAATTTTCAAATATTTCATGTTTTAGAGGTTTGTGACCACAGGTCTGCTCCTGTAAGCACAGCTGTGCAGAGTCCCACCAGTATCTGTTGGGTGCTCCACAAAGAAGGCAATCCTTCCACATATGAGCAGCAACCCCAGACACCACGGAAGTAGTTACCCTTGTTAGTCCATGAGCTTGGGAAATAGTTTGAAGATAGTCAAATTAGTTTAATTTCAGGAGAGTTTCAAAATAGTGGAGTTAGTTTAATTTAAAGACTCCCTTAATTTGAACTGCTAAAATATCTTTCCAGTGAAACACAAGGGAAGGAGGGGGGTAGAGTGTTAACCCTCCCCCCCACCAAATATATAGAAAAAAATATTGCACAGGCAAATAAATGCAAAAACAAAAAAAAGAGCCAGTAACATTTCCAGAAATAAACCATTCTGCATCACATAGAAGATAAACATGGGCTGTTTCAGGGAGAAGGAAATAATAAAAATAAAGAGAAGGAAAAAAGCTATATAACTGATTCAACCACTGTTACCAAGGGATATTTTACTCCCTGAGACTTTCAGCTGAAATTATCTCTTAGCTGAGACATAGACCCTCTTGGCACAAGAGTATCTGAATATATCCCGAAGGCTGGAAATGTTTCTCCAGATCCACTAGTAACCTTTCATCAAAGCACAGCCCAGGGATTCTTGTAGGGAGACACAGGCTCTCCCCTCATACAAGGAACAGATAGCGAGCATCTTCGCTGACAGGTATTTTTGCATTACGTGGGTCTAATTTCTCATGCGGGTACAGCGTAGGCAAGGGTACAGCAAGGAATGTTGAGCAGATGTGACACAGTGATAACATCTTTAGCAGAATCCAGTATCACACGGTTATGGAGTGCTATAAATACAACAGGAATTCTCCAAGTTCCTTTGACAGAGCCGGGGATCTCTGCATTGCCGCGCGTTTAGACTGCACCTAATCAGCGTCATCCTCAGGGTTTGTTCATAGGCCTCACCTGGAGTGTTGTGTCCAGTTCTGGGCTCCCCAATTCAAGGAGAGGGAACTGCTGGAGAGAGTCCAGAGCACAGCCACTAAAATGGTGAGGGGGCTGGAGCATCTGCCGTATGAGGAAAGGTTGAAGGAGCTGGGTCTCTTTAGCTTGGAGAAGAGGGGGCTGAGGGGTGGCCTCATTAATGTTTATAAGTATCGAAAGAGTGGGTGTCAGGAAGATAGGGTCACACTCGTCTCTCTGGTGTCTGGTGACAGGACAAGAGGCAATGGTCACAAACTGGAAAACTGGAGATTCCAGCTAAACTTAAGGAAATACTTCACTGTGAGGGTGACAGAGCACTGGCACAGGCTGCCTAGGGAGGTTGTGAAGTCTCCATGTCTGGAGACATTCAGAACCTGCCTGGACATGTTCCTTTGTGACCTACTCGAGATGATCTTGCTCTGGCAGGGAGGTTGGACTAGATAATCTTCAGACATCCCTTCAAACCCCTAACATTCTGTGATTCTGTGATTTGTGTGCTGCTGTGAATGCTTCTAGGAGACTATAAGCACTGTTGCAAGCATCATCATTGATTCTACATATTAATGCAGTTTGTGACAGCTTTTGGATTGATGTTTTTTTTAATTCACTAAACAAAGAACTTAGTCTTGCAGCATGCCTACTGTTTCTCTTGTACTGCTATATAACACATCTTTCCTTTTAGGACTTGCTCCTACAATGTATTTAATGGAGTAAATCCCTGTAATACACAGAGGGTACATGGGGTGTAACTTTTTGAAACATCACCTGAGGAAAGTTTTCTGAGGTTCAGGAGCCAGACCCCCCTCCTGTTCGTACATGGTTGCCATTAGTCTTGCCCAAGAGGACAGGCTGGGAGGGTGAAGGCTGAGCAAGGGGTTGCTCTGGGAGGAGGCAGTGCCACCACTGCAACACCGCGAATGGAGGTTTTTTGGCCTCTTGGCCTCCAAATTTTTCTCGTGAACAAGTCACCTTATTGTATAAGCGAAATGCATCCTATTATTCTATGCATGACGGATTGAGAAGTGCTTTACTCGCTAGAAAGACCATTGAACAATATAGTTTCCACTTACAAAGCACTTTCCTTAAAAAGCTTCTCAGGGCAGCATTGCATAAAAATAGTTATAATAAAGTTGTGAACCAGCTTCTGACAAATCAGGACTAACAAAAGATAAGGTAAAAATAGAAGTGTTTTCATGGGTTTTCTCTTC
Source organism: Apaloderma vittatum (assembly GCF_000703405.1). Lineage (NCBI taxonomy): Eukaryota > Metazoa > Chordata > Aves > Trogoniformes > Trogonidae > Apaloderma > Apaloderma vittatum. The sequence continues at coordinate 52,777 of NW_009716568.1, forward strand.
TCTAAAGGCGCAGAATCTCAATCAGTGCTGGTTGTAATAAACAAAAATGCCCTTTTCCAGACACACAGGAAAACAAGGACCTTCCAGACTAGTGGCACAGAATATAAATAGGTTTTCAAAACTGCTTCAAACCCATAAAACTTAGTCAAAACCGTAGCATTTGCATTTTGGAACTAGCCATGCCATATCACACATTTTTTTTGATCAAATTCTTATTTTATTTCATACAAACTAGCATCTCCTGCTTTAGAGGAAAGGTTAAACAAGTTATATTTCTGTAATTATGGAATGAATTGTCTCCAGGCACTCAAGGATATGAGGAATATCTCAAAGTCTGCAATGTATTAGGATTCCTGGAAGACAAATGCTGAAGAATGTAAAATATTAACATATTCTGCGTTTATATTTTGTCAGCGGACAGAATAAATATGCCTTGCTTGTCATTTTGAAAATTAATTATTTTTGCTAAGTAGGTTTTGGGGTTTTTTTTGTAGCAAGTTTTGAAACAGCTAAATGTAAAGCTAATATTTGCCAATCCAGAGTTTGGATAATCTTGATTTTACTCAGAGCCTGTTCCTTCTTCTGCTTTGTGCTGGCCTTTTCTAAATCTACCAAACCCAATGCAGTTTAATCTACAGTACCAAAGAGGGAAGGTCTGTTTCTGTAGGCTGAAAATAGTTCTCATTGCAGCAAACTTTGCAGCTGAATCCCTTCTGCTGTTGCTCTTTAAGTCATGTTTGACCAGTTGTGTCTACACAGACCAGAAGCAAGCCCGAACAGGGCGTCTACATACTTGGTCTGATACGTGCCACTGTTTCCAGTGTAGCAGCTCCTGTATTGAAAACACCCCCCCAAGACGTTTGCTTACCAACAACTGAATCGATATTATCCTTAGGGTCTGTAGTAGCTAAGCATTAGAGATACGGACTGCTTCAGTCTCTGTCTGGGAAGTAAGGATTTCAGCAAAAGTTTACTGGCATCAAATCCTTCTGTATATTCTCCAGTTATCCCATAATCTTTTCTCTTGCGTGGAAGTCTGCTGTTCACCCCCGTTTTCATCTTTGTAGTCATTTAACATAGCTCAGCCTCGCCAAAAGGGAGACCTACAGCTGTCTCACAACATCAGCGCATCACCCACGAGTGGAGAGGCACGGTAACGCTGAAGGATGAATTTATGTTCCATCTCACCATCATCCAAACTAAGACGTGGGTGAGGTGCAGTCAGCCATTTTTTGCTCCGGTAGCAAACACTGCAGCAATTATTTGAGGCAGTATTTAGTTACCTCCATCAAAAAAAGATCAAAAAGACAGTATAGTGCTCCTTGCTGCTGACAGGTAATAGTTTATGCTGTTTGACACCAGATATTCTGAGTATTCCTCATTAAAATAATATTTGGCCACTTCCATACCCAGTGATTGCTATATGAGAAATATTTGATGTAAAAATGATGAGTTCTTCCTGCTAGAGCTATAGCACAACAGATCTGCTCACTGAAGTTCTACTTCTGTCTGTTAACAGCAGCACCAGAATAGCTTTAATAATTAATCCTGTGCTGATTAGATTATAAATTCTGAGATGGGCTGGAGATTTTTGTATTATGCATCAGACAAAAGACACTGGCAATGCTTAACTAGCAGTCACTTGCTCCTGCTCCACCTGCCATTGTGGGAGCACGCTGGAAACCAGAAGAGAGACAAAAGCCCAACAGAAATTGATAAAAACCTTCACCTGCCCCCCACCATGTTCAGAAACAGAGAACTGTTGAAACAGGTGCTGCTACAGCTGTGTGCTGGGGTACAACCTCGCCTATTAACATGTAATTTGCCAGACAACCTTCTCCATCGTACCCCACTGCGAAGGCAATGGAAGAGAGCGTCCATGCTTTGGGCTAAGCAAGAGTTAAGCAGGGAGTTCCCTGGCTGGGAACACCAATGCAAACAGCTGCTGTGGAAGGGCTGGGCGAGGAGAGAGCGGCACAGCCAGGGCGTATCCTGCCCTCACCCCCTTTAGGGTTTGCTCACAATGCCATTGCTGCTCTGCCCTGTCAGCTGCTTGTAACGTTCAGACAAATTTCTGTGGAAGTGGTTTGTTTGTTTGTTTTGCTGGAATGATATTATATGCAGGTGAATTTAGTGTAAGTACGAGTTTAACGCTGAGAAGCATGAGAATGCAAAATCGGAAAATTACTTCCTAGCCTTGACTTCCAGTTGGAAACTTTGCTCAACTATTTTTCCAGGCCTTTTGCTCTCATCCTCTCACTCCTGGGGCCTGTTTATTACAACTGTAGAGGCAAAACTCCTCAGGAGAGATAGTCCATATGCTGGTTCTTGAGTTAAATATTGTAAGTGTCTCCCTTGTAACGCTTTTACTGGTATAAATGTATGATTAAGAGAAGGAGACCTTAGAACCAGTTTTATGGCACCGACAAGAATCGTTATCAGTCTGGCCTTAGAAGTCAAGCCAGTTTTAGGGGAGGAAGAGGAAGGGACACTGTGGAATGATATGAGCAAATCAAGTTAAAATTATTCATTTTGCCAGCTGCTGGGGGTATTACAGAGCCCTGAGCATCACAAAACAACATTTAGTCTTAAAAAGCAGTGACGAGGCAAATGGTTGTCATCCCCTGCTGATCAGAGCAGGACTAGTGGTACCTGGGAGGGTCACACCAGTATCGGTGCAGGAAAGGCGAACTCCATGCTGAGAGCTCGTGCAGGGCAGTGGACAGAGAGCACTGGGCAGCTCTGGTGGGAGACGCAGCCTGGCACGGGTAGCCCAAGAGGGCCACTGCTGCCTTCACTAGCAGGACCTTTTTAACAAACAACAGACAACTTCTGGAGGCATCAAAATGATCATTCTGCAACTAGGAATTTACAGATGCCACGCAGTTTATTCTTTTCCCCTTTTCTCTGCCCCTTCTACCACTGCCCTTTATGAAAAACAGAAGTTAAATGAGAAAAAACAGTTTTAATGAAACATTCAGGTTGAGAAATCAAAATCAGACATTCCAGCAACAGGAAGTTTCAAAAGCGGTTTGTAACAGCATGTGCTGAACTATAGCACACTTGCTTTTCTTTAAGTTTTAAGCTGTATTATAATGTGTACCTTCATTCAACAGCTGGGCACAAAGACAGGATCGTGGCACTAGTTTACCATGGCAGAATTTCCTAGGCATAGAAAAGTGAACTCAATGCCTGAACAATTTCCTGACTCCGGCAATCACCGCTGCAACTTTTGTCTTTCCAGTAAACACATCTGAATTGTTTCCCTGTGCAAGCACGCTTAAGCTTGTTTGTTATTTTATTCTAGGGAGCTGGAGACAGTTTTGTGGGAGCACTGGCCTTCTACCTGGCTTACTATCCTAAGTTATCCATGGAGGAAATGATCAGGAAGTCTAACTGTGTTGCATCAGTGAGTGTCCAGGCATCAGGGACGCAATCTTCGTATCCTTACAGGAAGGACTTGCCTCAGGACCTCTTCTAATTGACATTGTCTAGCTCAGTGTACTGATTTTATCTTATCCCAGACAGCATTATTCCCCTAACTGCACCAAGGTTCTCTGCTGACTGGAAAGACCAGCGAAGTCACTTTGCTTCTTATTTGAGGAATCCTGTTAGTTCATGACAGTAAGTGGAGGGGACAGGGCGCCTTCAAACACAGCACAGCAGGTCTCTCTGCCCACCCCTGCCAACCACTGGGCTCGTGGCCATCCCACACAGCACCCTGTACTGAACTACACGAAATTTACAGCAAAATATCTGGAGGGTATTTGGGCTCCTGGTAATATTTTTACTTGATTGTATCAGAAGTTCTGATGTGCGGTGCCAGCACACGAAGCAGAGCGTCAGCTCCAAGTTTGCAACTTCAATCCTCGCTCAGCTGCAGACACCGAGGCCAGCGTTTGGCTCGTAACAAGGCACCACAGCTCAAGCCCTGGCCTGCCTGTTCCCGTGCCTCAGGTGCGGGCTGCGGCACGGCACTCTGCGGCTCTGCCAGGCTGTGAAGGCCTCTCACACTGGAAAGAGGGCAGCAGTGCTACCAAGGTAGACTGTGACAAATGTTTCTAGACATACTAAACACTGGTGAGCTAATTGAAGAAAAACTTCCAAAACCATCAGAGAACTACTTTGGCTCTCTACTTTCTTCATGCTTGACAAAAATCCAGGAGCAAAAAATCCGTCCTGCTTACCTGACTGAAAACAGCAGCCGTGGGCACAGCTTATCCAAAAGCTCATCTTACTTCACCAGGTTCCCATTCCTTCCTCTTTTCCTAGGAGAAGCTGGTGCAACACTACCCCTCCGAGGAATAACACCAATTCATGGTCACTACTGTTGAATCTGTGGCTGGGAGGGTAGAAAAACTTGC